>NW_021319179.1:336542-373106 GCF_001605985.2 Dendrobium catenatum
CCAACGTTTAACAACGAGAATTTCACCTTGGGGCGTATCACTCAAGGGGTAGTGGACTTTTGGCGGAGATAGAAGATCCAAGCGATGAAAGAAGTTACCACTAGGGAGAGGGTACCGAAGAACTTCGTCGGAGGAAAAGTTGCCGGTTGGGATGGAAGTCGTAGACGACCGTCGAGGCTCCAAGCGTGCTTTGAAAATTTTCGGTCGTAGATGCTTGCGAGGATTGGCACGACTCTCTCCAAGTATTCTTCCACGGTGGTTTCGTCTACAAATCCTACGTCGAAGCACGGAGATCGGAAGATATTGATGTTTCCGTCGACGTCGAATACTAATCCCCACTCAAACTCGGGATCCGCCATTCAACATTGAAGTGGAGCGGGGCGATCGTCTTCTTCTTCTCTAGGCTTCCAATCTTCCACGGGAGGGAGTAAGGAGAAAGAAGATGGGAGAGGAGAGGGCCGGCGGCTTCCAAAGGGGAGAAATTAGGTTTGGCAAGGGAGCAATAGAGGTTTAATCCAAAACCTGAAATTAATTTCAGATTTTAAGTGGATTAGGAGGGAAATCTAAATTGAAATGAGGTTTAAAATTCAAAAGAGGCTAAGGGATTAATGGGCAATCAATTAGAGCCCATTAAAGGGGTGGCCGGCGGTTTCAAGAGAGAGGGAGGAGGGATTAATGCTAATCCTGAAATTAATTGCTTGATTTGGGGAGTTTTGGGGGGGAAATTAATTTGAATTTGAAAATCAAATTAATTAGAGAGAGGGGGGGAAGTTAATGTGGCATTAATGGGGAAGGCCTAGGTGGCCGGCGGGTTCAAGAGGGAGAGGGAGGAGGTGGGAGCGAGTTATGATCCTTCCAAATTAGCTTGTTTGCTTTAGGAGGATTGATCATGAATCCACTTCAATTTGAATTTCAAATTGACGAGAATTCGAAAACTTTCCTAATTAAGAGAATTCCAAAATAGGAAAGTTTTGAAATTCAGATTTTGAATTTCAAAATTTGACCAAGTGGGAATGGGGAAGGGAGGCCGGTGATGGGCTTGGCTTGGACGGGTGGTGGAGGTGGGGCGGCCGGCGGCTGAGAGGAATTAGGGCCGGCGGGTTGGGGGAGGGAGGAAGGGGAATCGGATGTCAGGGATAGACCACGAGCCACGGACTCTTCCAATGACTGGTGGGTATTGCTTTTCGCCCTCACCTTGGGCTATCGTTCTCCTCTCTAACTCTCCACAAGAAGAAGAAGACAAGATAATCAAAACAAATTTTCATTCATAATCTTCATTAAGCTCAAAATAATACATGAGACCACTATATATAGGTCTCAACTCATGCAATGAGAAAATACGAAATTGCCCCTGGGCTACAATAACAAACTAACTCCCCACAGGGGTAAAAATGGAAAGACTGCAAATAAAATAAGATAATAATAAAATACATCATGACATCTAATATCAAAAGTAGAGGTGCTGAATCGTGGCCGTCGATCTGGGGTTTCGCCGGCGATAAACATGTCGGTAGCGTCTGTCGATGTCCTCATCATTCTCCCTAGGTAGGAGAAAACTCGACCCTGTCGAGTGAGTGTCTCTAGAGCTCTCGTATCACTCTAGAAGGCCTAGATCTAGAATCTGCAGCTCCTCTCGGTCAACCCACATATCCTCCATCTCCGGGGTCCCTTTCCAGTGAATTAAGTACCTTCGACGTCCGCCTCCTTTTGCAGTAATGATCTCATCATCTAATATGGCTTCGACTGTCTCCGCATTGGGTAAGGGGGGTAAATTTGGGAGTGGAGGTAGGCTGGGGATCTCACTAGGTATGGTCGCACAAGGCTCATTTGTAAGTGGATTGCATGGATTAAATTCTGGTCCCTCGAAGGTTACTAAATCTTCTATGTTAAATGTGGGGTTAATGTCAAAAACTTCGGGAAGCTCTAGTACATAAGCATTGTTATTCACCTTGGAAATTATCTTGAACGGTCCGGCGCTTCTCGCATGCAACTTCTTTGCGGATCCTGGAGGAAAACGCTCCGGACGGATCCGTACCATTACAAAGTCTCCAATTTTAAATTCTTTAGCTCTTCTTTTATGGTCAGCCATATATTTATAATTTGAATTACTTTGTTCAATTTTCTTTTTAATTTCCTTATGTAACTCCTGTAGATGCGATGCAAATGATGATTCTGACTCAGATGTCCTATCTCTAGTGCTCATGGGAATTAAGTCAATGGGTTGGTTGGGGAGGTATCCGTACACTATTTCAGCAGGGCTTAGACCCGTAGTTCGGTTCAAAGAGTTGTTGTAGGCAAATTCAGCTATAGGCAACTTAGAGTCCCAGTCCCGAATGTTTTCTCCTACCAAGGCCCTTAAAAGATTTCCTAAACTCTTGTTCACCACTTCGGTTTGATCGTTTGTTTGGAGGTGAAAGGCGGTAGAGAATTGCAGTTTGGTCCCCATTTTATGTCATAATGTCTTCCAAAAATAACTTGTAAATTTCACATCTCGGTCCGACACAATGGTTTTAGGCAGCCCGTGAAGTCTCACAATTTCATCAAAGTACAGCTTAGCTATTCTAGAAGCATCAAAAGTTTTGGAGCACGGGAGAAAATGGGTCATCTTAGAAAATCTATCTACCACTACACAGACAGAGTCATGTTTCCTAACGGTCTTGGGTAATCCTAAAACAAAGTCCATGCTGACGTCCTTCCAAGGTTGGCTAGGCACGGGGAGAGGTGTGTAAAGGCCGGTATTTTGTTTCCTTTGCTTGGCCAACTGACAGGTGTGACACCACCTTACTAATCTGCTAACGTCCCTCTTAAGACTCGGCCAATAAAATCGATTTTCAACAACGGCAATGGTCTTGGCTTGTCCAAAGTGATCCGCTAACCCTCCAGCATGTAATTCCCAAACAAGAAATTCTCGAAGTGAAGTTTTGGGAATACAGAGTTTTTGGGCTTTAAACAAGTATCCATCTTCCAACATAAAATCCCCTACGATACGTTCATCTCCAGTTGCTAACTTAGAGTAGGTTTCTCCAAAATCGGGACAGTCAGGGTATTCTTCCTTAAGTCGCTCAAAACCTATTACTTCCATAGTCATCTCCCTGGTAATCATCATTCGACGGCTTAAGGCATCAGCAGCCTTATTTTTCGATCCTGCTTTATGTCTAATGGTATACGAGTATTCTTGCAGGAATTCAACCCATCTTCCATGTCGGGCATTCAGTTTCTTCTGTGAATTGATATATCGTAATGCTTCATGGTCTGAAAAAATAACAAATTCTTGAGGAAGTAGGTAATGTCTCCAGTATCTGAGGGACTGAATTATGGCGTAAAATTCCTTATCGTAGATGGAGTATCGTTGCCTGATGTCATTTAACTTCTCACTGAAGTAGGCAACCGGGTGTCCTTCTTGTGATAATACTCATATTCCTATGCCAGATGCGTAGCAAGTTACTTCAAAAACTTTCGAAAAGTCGGGTAGACACATGACTGGCGCTTCAACCATTTTTTGTTTTATCTCCTCAAAAGCCTTGGTGGCTGATGTCATCCAGTTAAATTCCCCTTTCTTTAAGCAATCAGTTATGGGACCCACTATGGTGCTAAAATTTCTGATAAATCTTCTATAAAACGTGGCCAGTCCGTGAAAACTCCTGACATCTCTAATATTCTTGGGTCAGGCCATTCATTTATTGCTCGCACCTTTTCGGGGTCAGCAGATATGCCTTGGGAAGAAATAATAAATCCAATAAATGTTACCTGATTTGTTAGGAAAGTGCACTTTTTAGGATTGGCATACATTTGTTCCTCCTTCAAAATTTCACAGACATGTTTTAGATGATTCAAATGTTGCTCTACCGAACGACTGTAGATCAGGATATCATCGAAGTATACTACAACAAATTTTCCAAGGAAGGGCCTAAGGATCTGAGTCATTACTCTCATAAAAGTGCTAGGTGCGTTACTCAATCCAAAAGGTATTACAGTCCATTCGTACAACCCATCTAATGCAGTTTTCCATTCGTCTCCTGGGCGTATCCTAATCTAGTGGTAGCCAATTTTAAGATCTATTTTCGAAAAGAGCATGACTCCAGTCATCATGTCAAGCATGTCATCTAAACGAGGGATAGGAAAGCGGTACTTGACTGTGATCTTGTTGATAGCACGGCTATCAACACACATTCTCCACGACCCATCCTTCTTAGGGGTAAGAAGGGCGGGGACAGCGCACGGGCTAAGGCTTTCCTTAATGAATCCCCGTTGTAGCAACTCGTCCACTTGCTTTTTGAGCTCTTCATGTTCAGTTGGGTTCATTCGGTAGTGGGGTAGGTTTGGCAAAGAGGCTCCAGGTACTAAGTCAATAGCGTGTTGAATGTCCCTTAGAGGTGGCAGTTGGTGGGGCAGATCTTCAGGGAAGACATCAGCAAAAGTTTTCAAAAGTGGTCTTAATTCCTCAGGGATTGGTTCTTCTTGATCTACACTCACTTCTCGGGCTACTAACGCGTAAAGAGGGGCTCCCGACTCTAGTTCCATACCGAGATCTTTAGCAGTTAATAAATTCAAGCCTGTGTTGGGTTTCAGGGAGCTGGGCTTAACTTCTTCCTTGGTAGACTTAGGTTGAGTGGGTAAGAGTTTAATCTTCTTGCCCTCGTGTTCAAACACACAGGTGTTCGATCGGCCATAAATGTGTACATCGTTGTCGAACAACCAAGGGCGGCCAAGGATGATTTGACCCACATTTATTATCAAAACATCGCATCAGATTTTCTCTTTATATCCAATGAATTCAATAGGAAAGAGACTCCTATCTTTCACCTCCAAGGTGGTCGAGTTGATCCAAGCGACTTTGTAGGGGTTCGGATGTGGTGTGGTTTTCAATTGAAGCTTTGAAATCATGGCAAAAGATACGGCGTTAATACAACTTCCACTGTCTATTATAACCTAGCAATTTTTGTCTCCAATCTTGGTGAAAGTATAAAAGATCGAGGTCCTTCGCCATTCGTCGCTAGGTTTAGGTTGTGAGAAGGCACACCTAACGACTTGCAGATCCAAGCGATTCATCTTTTGGAGGTAGTGGACCACAGCAGTATCCTCCTCGTCGAAAAATTCTTCATCGTCGTCCATATGGTGGACTAAGTCAGCTTCAGGTTCATCCTCTTCTTCTGTCACTTCTTCAATTATAGTGACCTTAAACGGGCTGGAGCATTGAGAGGCAATATGTCCATACCCATGGCATCTAAAACACTTAGTGCCGGCAGTGGTTTTGGGTGTCTCTCGTTCTGGTGTTTTCCCTTTATAGTCTGATCGAGGTTGGGCTTGGCTAGAAGCAGGCCGACTACCAGAGGGTCCAGTGGGTTTGTTGTAAGGTTGGCTAGAGGAAGATTTGAATGGGTTGGGTCTAGAGTCTTGAGTCCTAGTGGCATGGCTCCTAGACTCTTCCAAGTCTAGTACAAGACTACAGGCAGCTTCATACGTATTTACTCCTCTAGCAAAGAGTTCATTTCTAAGATCATCTCTTAATCCTGCTCTGAACATGGACAGAAGTTGTGTAGGAGTGGTGGTCTCCTCCCCGTTACAACGAATTAAGAAATCATCAAAAGTGGAGATGTATTCCTTAACGGGTTTACTTCCTTGGGTTAACCTATTCCAACGATCTAAGAGTCTAGGGTAGTATGAGGGAGGGAGACATTTTCTTTTCAATTCTTGCTTCATTGTTCCCCAGTCAGCTATGGGGTTTTATCCTCGCGTCTCTCTCATGTGTTCAACGTTAGTCCAGTATTGGTTGGCTCTTCCAGTCAACTTCATCTCAGCAAATCTAACCTTCTTCTCCTCCGAAATATTATACCACTTTAAGTAGTTATCCATTCCTTTGAGCCAATCAAGAAAAACTTGGGGTTCTAACGTACCATCAAACGTCGGGGCATCTATCTTAATACTCTTAAGGAGTTGGGTATCGTTGTCCCTCCAAGGTGCGTCACGTCCTACCTGATCTTGATGGGGTCGGTGATTGGGTCGATAGTAGTCTCTAGGAGGTCCGTACTCAGTTCGGATGTCTTCGCCATAAGGAGATTGGGGTCTAGAGGGGGTGTAGATGGTCGGGTGCCCTATCCTTTCGATGTTGTCTAGTCTTTCCCCCATATAACGCTGAAGCTCCGCTACACTCGTCTGGGTGTCTCTAATTTGTTGTGACATTGTGCCCAACTGGCCCACAATCATGTCTAAAGTCGCTTGCATATGTGTAGGATCCATGGTGGAGTGCTAGGGGATACTAAGGAGGGCTCCTAAGTCAAAGGCAGCAGCTATCTACGCTGGAAATATGTCCCAAAAGTCTTCCAAAGTTGCTGGAATGACTAGGACAGCAGAGTCCAGCAAGGGTCAAAGATGTCCAGAGGTTTAGGAAGGATCCTAGGGTATGGACAGCACCTAAACAGATTTTAGGTTCACTACGGATGCTTAACAGCTGCAGGAAATAGTGGACAGCAACTTAACACTACCTAGAACTCACTCTAAGGGCTAAACTAAGTGCAGAAAACCGTGGACAGCAAGTGTCAAAGTGGCCTAGCTATTATGGATGTCAAAGTGGAAATGACAGCACTTAAACAAATGAATGTACTAAGGTAAGATGAAGTAATTGATGCAGATTTTTCAGGACAGCAGTAGGAAAACAGTAAATAAATTTACCTAAAAGATGATATGTATGCAAACTTCTAGGGATAACTTAAAGTGGATTCCTAGGATGCAATCTAGCAAAGACAAAGCATGCAAGCCATGCTCTGATACCAAATGATGTGAACCACATGAAATGAAAACCACTAGGAGTTACTTCAAGAAATTAAGAAGAGAAAAGATTAAAGTTTTGCTCCTTTAATTTTAACGCTAGCACATAAAAGTGAGTTAGGAATTTGAAAATTTTAACTTTATTAGGTCCAAAGAAATGCAATTGAAATTAACCGAAACAATTCATTCAAAATTCCGAGAGATTTAGATGCAAAGTACAATTAACAAAATCCAACGCTTAACAATGAGAATTTCACATTGAGGGCCGTCTCACTCAACTATTAGTAAGTTTTAGAGGAGAAAGAAGATCCAAACGATGAAGGATATCACCACTAGAGAGAAGGTGCCGAAGAACTTCGTTGGTGGAGAGGTAGCCGATGGGGAAGGATGTAGTGGGCGGCTTACGAGGCTCCAATCGTAGTTTGAGAATCGTCGGTCGATGATGCTCACTAGAATCGGGACGACTCGCTCCAAATATTCGTCAACTGTGGCGTCGTCTTCAAATCCTACGTCAAAGCACGGAGATCGGAAGATATTGATGCTTCCGTCGGCGTCGAATACTAATCCCCACTCAAACTCGGGATCTGCCATTCAACATTGAAGTGGAGAGGGGAGATCGTCTTCTTCTTCTCTAGGCTTCCAATCTTCCACGGGAGGGAGTAAGGAGAAAGAAGATGGGAGAGGAGAGGGCCGGCGTCTTCCAAAGGGGAGAAATTAGG
This sequence comes from Dendrobium catenatum, assembly GCF_001605985.2. Lineage (NCBI taxonomy): Eukaryota > Viridiplantae > Streptophyta > Magnoliopsida > Asparagales > Orchidaceae > Dendrobium > Dendrobium catenatum. The sequence continues at coordinate 344,027 of NW_021319179.1, forward strand.
TTTGGCAAGGGAGCAATAGAGGTTTAATCCAAAACCTGAAATTAATTTCAGATTTTAAGTGGATTAGGAGGGAAATCTAAATTGAAATGAGGTTTAAAATTCAAAAGAGGCTAAGGGATTAATGGGCAATCAATTAGAGCCCATTAAAGGGGTGGCCGGCGGTTTCAAGAGAGAGGGAGGAGGGATTAATGCTAATCCTGAAATTAATTGCTTGATTTGGGGAGTTTTGGGGGGGAAATTAATTTGAATTTGAAAATCAAATTAATTAGAGAGAGGGGGGGAAGTTAATGTGGCATTAATGGGGAAGGCCTAGGTGGCCGGCGGGTTCAAGAGGGAGAGGGAGGAGGTGGGAGCGAGTTATGATCCTTCCAAATTAGCTTGTTTGCTTTAGGAGGATTGATCATGAATCCACTTCAATTTGAATTTCAAATTGACGAGAATTCGAAAACTTTCCTAATTAAGAGGATTCCAAAATAGGAAAGTTTTGAAATTCAAATTTTGAATTTCAAAATTTGATCAAGTGGGAATGGGGAAGGGAGGCCGGTGATGGGCTTGGCTTGGACGGGTGGTGGAGGTGGGGCGGCCGGCGGCTGAGAGGAATTAGGGCCGGCGGGTTGGGGGAGGAAGGAAGGGGGATCGGATGTCGGGGATAGACCACGAGCCACGGACTCTTCCAATGACTGGTGGGTATTGCTTTTCGCCCTCACCTTGGGCTCTCGTTCTCCTCTCTAACTCTCCACAAGAAGAAGAAGACAAGATAATCAAAACCAATTTTCATTCATAATCTTCATTAACCCTAATACAAAGCATGAGACCCCTATAAATAGGTCTTCAAACATAAGAAAATAAAAGTACTCAAATGCCCCTTGGACTACAATAAGACTCAACTCCCCACAGGGGTAAAATGGGAAAACAGTAAATAAAAGACAATAATAAAGAAATACATCATGACATCAAAATCAGAAGTAGAGACGCTGAATCGTAGCCGTCGATCTGCGGTTTCGCCGGCGATAAACATGTCGGTAGCGTCTGTCGATGTCCTCATCATTCTCCCCAGGTGGGAGAAAACTCGACCCCGTCGAGTGAGTGTCTCTAGAGCTCTCGTACCACTCTAGAAGGTCTGGATCTAGACTCTGCAGCTCCTCTCGGTCAACCCACGTATCCTCTGTCGCCGGGGTCCCTTTCCAGTGGACTAAGTACCTTCGACGTCCGCCTCCTTTCGTAGTAATGATCTCATCATCTAATATGGATTCAACTATCTCCGCATTGGGTAAGGGGGGCAATTTTGGGAGTGGAGGAAGGTTGGGGATCTCACCAGGTATGGTCTCACAAGGCTCATTTGTAAGTGGATTGCATGGGTTAAATTCCGGTCCCTCGAAGGTTACTAAATCTTCTATGTTAAAGGTGGGGTTAATGTTGAAACCTTCGGGAAGGTCTAGTACGTAAGCATTGTCATTCACCTTTGAAATTATCTTGAACGGTCCAGCGCTTCTCGCATGCAGCTTCTTTGCGGATCCAGGAGGAAAACGCTCCGGACGGATCCGAACCATCACAAAGTCTCCAATTTCGAATCCTTTAGCTCTTCTTTTATGATCAGCCATAAATTTATAAGTTGCATTACTTTGCTCAATTTTCTTTTTAATTTCTTTATGTAACTCCTGTAGATGCGATGCATATGATGATGCAGACTCAGATGTTCTAACTCTAGTGCTCATGGGAATCAGGTCAATGGGTTGGTTGGGGAGGTAACCGTACACTATTTCAGCAGGGCTAAGACCCGTAGTTCGATTCACAGAGTTATTGTAGGCAAATTCAGCTATAGGCAACTTAGAGTCCCAGTCCTTAATGTTTTCTCCAACTAAGGTCCTTAACAGATTTCCTAGACTCCTATTCACTACTTCCGTTTGACCGTCTGTTTGGGGGTGAAAGGCGGTAGAGAATTGCAGTTTGGTCCCCATCTTATGCCATAAAGTCTTCCAAAAATAACTAGTAAATTTCACATCTCGGTCCGAAACTATGGTTTTAGGCAGCCCGTGAAGTCTTACAATTTCGTCAAAGTACAGTTTGGCTACTCTAGAGGCGTCGAAAGTCTTGGAGCAAGGGAGAAAATGGGCCATCTTAGAAAACCTATCGACAACTACACAGACTGAGTCATGTTTCCTAACGGTCTTGGGTAGCCCTAAAACAAAGTCCATGCTGACGTCCTGCCAAGGTTGGTTAGGCACGGGGAGGGGTGTGTAAAGGCCGGTGTTTTGTTTCCGTTGTTTGGCCAGCTGACAGGTGTGACACCGCCTTACTAATCTGCTAACATCCTTCTTAAGACTTGGCCAGTAAAAACGATTCTCCACAGCTGCAATTGTTTTGGCCTGACCAAAGTGACCCGCTAAACCTCCAGCATGCAATTCCCACACAAGAAATTCTCGCAGTGAAGTTGTGGGAATGCAAAGTTTTTGAGCCCTAAACAAGTACCCATCTTCCAGTAAAAAATCTCCTATGATACGCTCGTCTCCAGTTGTTAGTTTGGCATAGGTTTCTCCAAAATCGGGGCAGTCCAAATAGTTTTCTTTAATTTGCTCAAAACCAATCACTTCAGTCCTCATCTCACGCGTAACCATCATCCTACGACTTAGTGCATCCGCAGCCTTGTTTTCAGAACCAGCTTTGTGCCTAATGGTGTAAGTGTATTCTTGAAGGAATTCAACCCATCTTCCGTGTCGGGCATTCAGTTTCTTCTGGGAATTGATATATCGTAAAGCTTCGTGGTCAGAGAAGATAACGAATTCTTGGGGAAGCAGGTAATGTCTCCAATACCTGAGGGATTGAATTATGGCGTAGAATTCCTTATCGTAGGTGGAGTATCGTTGCCGGATATCATTTAATTTCTCACTGAAGTAGGCAACCGGGTGTCCTTCTTGGGCTAATACTCCTCCTATTCCTATACCAGATGCGTCGCAGGTCACTTCAAAAACTTTCGAAAAGTCGGGTAAACGCATGACTGGTGCTTCAACCATTTTCCTTTTTATTTCTTCAAAAGCCTTGGTGGCGGATGTCGTCCAGACAAAATCTCCTTTCTTTAAACAATCAGTTATGGGACCCACGATGGTGCTAAAGTTTCTGATAAAAAGAAATCGACTATCTACACTCAGAATGAACTCCCTCGTATACATAATGCACAACAAGAGGTTAAGAGATAGGAGGTTGAGGAATAAGGGGTTGAAAGATGATGAGGACCCATTGGTGTGTGATGATCTGTCGTCTGATAATGAGTGGTTCATAAATGATGAGGCAGATTTGCCATTATCAGACTTACAGGTAGAAGATCTAAATGTGGATGTATTGAGGGGCGAAGCAGATCAAACGGGTACATCCACTAGTACCACACCACACACATCTACTAGCTCTGCAAGTAAAGGTATATGTTCTCTGCCAGTCTGCCTGATAATGAGTGGTTCATCCAATTAATATGCTAATAATCTTTTCTTTTAATGAACAGGGAAGAGAAAAGTGAGTCATGTTGAAGATGAAGATGACATGGCATTCATAGATACAATTGGAGAAGAAGATTCACTTGAAGACTGATATTTTGTGATGGGATATGATTTCATTTTATATGTTTTTTGTATTTTGGGAGTTTTGTTAAACTGATATTTTGTGATTTTGTACTTTGGGACATAATTTTATTGCATCTACTTTCTTATTTTCCAATATTGCTATTATTTTCTTGCTAAAATCCTTAATTTTTCATTTACGCAATTCTGTGTTCGTGAGGCTTACGCCTCAAACCGCCTCGAGGCTTACGCCTCGCCTCACGGACGAAAACCGACACGAGGCGCAGTTACGCAATTTTAAACCTTGCTTGACAATGAGTACTTGTCAGGGGAAGGGGGGGGGGAAACTATATCAAGACATCATGAAAAATCTAGATGGGCTCGATGAGGGAGACCCGTATGTCATAGTTAAAAAAATAAAAAGACATTTATTTGGAAAGTAAAAGGAATGATGAAATCTATTGAAGACGTTAGAATTTAAGAAAATAGTATACATTTGTTAAGAAAGTAAAATATAGAATTTTATTTATCTTTTACTTGGTAACAATTGTCTTTTTATTTATTTTTACTATGGGATATATGTCGCTTATTTGTCTCATCCTTAAATAGTTTTGCGTGAGGCCATGAAGCACGTTTTTTGTTGGAAATCCCATCAACATTCACTTATCCCTTACCGCTCTTCAACTTCAACCTTCCATTCCTCTCGCTTGATCACAACTCCTTTTAACCATCTTTTACTTCTCTAGGGAATCAATCTATGTCGTTTAAGCCTAACCCCTAAACTAGTATGCTTGGAGCATTCTCCAACTCTAGTGACAGCCTTGCAATAGCCTAGCGCTTTCTAATTTAAGCTAAAAGTCTATGCTCAACTCAATAACCGTGCCCTCAAATTTTGATCTTGCAATTTGTTAGCAATGAGGTTACATCACTACTAAAGAAATTGATGTTGGATCTTCTTCGATGAGCTTATGTGTCAGTAAACAATCATTCTATGAATGTCTTCACTAAATAATCAAGAATCTTTGGAAAATCAAAGTTGAACTTAATGCTCTTGTTATATAATGATGTATTTCTTTTTAAACTCATGTAAATATTATCAAAAAAATAAATGTTGCTACTCATCCTCCTTTTATTGACCCACAACCCTCTACATAAAAATAATTTTCACTCCTTGTGCATTGTTCAATAAGAGCTGAATGATGAGGTGTGGTAGTGGGGCCTTTGATTACTGATGTGATCAATTGGTGGACGAGGGACTCTTCTAATATAATTAGAAGAGTTAAGGTCTACTAGGAGGAGTTTAATTTGTAGGTGGGGTTAATGTTTTAAGGAGTTTGAAAGGTAAGCTAATAGTTATGCAATCTGTTTAGGAATGGAATTTTAACTTCTACCCAATGGATATTTATCTCCAGAAATCCATAACTAATAAACTTGGGCTTGAATTAAAGCTGAGGATGCCTATTTGAAATATAGAGAGTTTGGTAAGGATTAGAAAAGGTTTGGTGGGTAAATTGCACTCTTGTAGTATAGGTCAGTTCTATTTAGAATTATTCAAGAATGGGGATGCGAGTGTGGTTTTCTGTTGATTAGGTGAAATTTAGAAGTTCCACTTGTAAAGGCACATGGACATCATTTAGAAGGGATCTAGAAGTTTTTAGATTTTTTGGTGGAGCATTGATATATTTTTTTTTTTTATATGGGGCTGGAAGCTGATTACTGGTCTGAAACACCAAACATAATCTAGAACTAGGGTAGATTTGTTCTCCAAGAATTTGACTATAACAATCCCATATAAATTTAAGGTTATTAAAATATGATAGGTTAGCTAATGATCTAGAGATTTTGGTGGAGTATTATGGTGTTTAGGCTAGTCCAATATAAGCAAGAACAAAACTAGTCTAACAAAACATAATTTCTAGCCAACCCTTGGTATGGTAGTTTGATTAGGATTTCGAGGGAGGAAAATAAGGATTTAATTTTTTTAGGATAATTTGCACACACAAGAACATAACAAAATAGATTGAAATAAAATAAGTGCAAAACATTGAGCTCTACTCACGAAAGTAGAGAATTAAAGAAGATCATCCAATCGTCTTAGTTGGCCAACCACCAAGCCCTCCAAACTCTAGAATTCTTCTCCAAAACATTTAAGCAAACCAATCTATCTTCATTTCAGTTTTAGAACGTTTCAAATAACGAAAAACCAAGTGAAGAGACATGTCCCTTCATTTTAAAATCAAAACAAAGGAGAGGGAGGGAGGGAGGGGTGGGCCCACTAGTAATTACCTACAACCACCACCTTTCTCTCATGCATACTTGCACGGCCATCCCATATTTCATATAACATGACTTAGACAAGAAATCCACATAATAGTAACATCAACAAGAAATCCACAGTATTAAATACATGCAAATACATGAAATTACACAAAAATAATAGACTAAATGATAGTTTGAGCTTATATGCAAATACATGAAAATACACAAAAACTATTTTATCATTTACTATTGCTCTTATTCTTGTTCTTGATCTTCATAGTTTGAGCTTCATATGCTCTTATCCCTGCACTAGTGGTAGAAACACTTCTAAGTGCTACATCATTTTCTTTGGACCCTAAAGAACTCTCCTTCGAAGAGTTAGATATGTCATAGGAATGCTTCAATGGTGGTGGAGTATCTGTTAGTGCAAAAATAATAGCATGAGGCACTTGTTGAGGGGATCCTTTCCATCTTGCAAATGTGTTAGGTTGGAAGTATTTGTTAAGAAATACAATCATTAGAATAATCACATAAACATGTGGACCATATGATGTTATTTTAAGAAAATTAAAGGTAAGTGAATTGCCACTATATATAGTTGTGAAGTTGGAGGGTTTAAGGTGATGATATCTATATGAACATGAAAAAGAGATTCAATTTCAATTGGGGAATCAAAATTTATTTCTTGTGATTTAAAATTAATATCATTTTCATTTCGTTCAGAATAATTGTTACTTGATAGTTGATCCCTCAAACCTTTTAGTGAATTCTTAATTTCCAAAATATTTCCTTGAAATTCATTTTGTGCATTAACTACCTCTCTCATAATATCATTTAATAAAGATAAAATGTTAATAAATTGAGATTATCATGATTTTAAAATTTTAAAAAGTTATAGATAATTATAACATTTAGTTGTTGGACCTGATGATATTCTATTAGAGGTGTAAAAATACATAAAAGATGAAGAAATTTCATTGCTTACTAAACTTTTTAATATTATTTTGAAGACTAAAAAATGACAGATGGGGTTTACTACGAATCACACCATGAAAGTGAAGGGAGAGATAGAGAACAGAGAGGTGGTGGTGCTAATTGATAGTGGGGCTACCCACAATTTCATTTCCACCTAGGTCGTAGACCAGCTAGGAATAAAATTGGTGGACACATGCTGTTACAGAGTGATGATGGATACAGGGAAGATAGAGAAAGGTCAGGGGGTTTGCAGAGAGGTACAACTGACGATCCAAGGGATACAGGTAAGAGAGGACTTCCTTCCACTAGAGCTGGGGAGCACGGACGTCATCCTGGGGATGAAATGGCTGTAAACTTTGGGTGACACTAAAGTGAATTGGGGAGCACTCACGATGGAGTTGATGGTGGACGGAAGGAAGGCAATAATTAAGGGGGACACGGGGCTTTCCAAATCCCTAGTCTCTCTTATAACAATGGTGAGAGATATCCAGTTGACAGGCGGAGGATATTTAGTGGAGTTGCACAGTTTGGATGGAGCAAGAGTGGAAGAGGAAAGAAATATACCCCTCTCCATCCAGCCATTGATCCAACAGTTCTAAGAGGTGTTTCAGCCACCTTAGGGATTGCCACCGCTGAGGTAGCAGGAACATGCCATCATGTTGAAGGAGAGAGTGTCACCCATCAGCATTCGACCTTACCGCTACCCTCAGTTCCAGAAAGATGAGATAGAGATGTTGATTAGAGAAATGTTGGAGGCAAAGATCATCAGACCCATCATCAGCCCTTTTTCTAGCCCGGTTCTGTTAGTAAAAAAGAAGGATGACAACTGGCATTTTTGTGTGGACTACAAAGCACTCAACAAGGAAACTATATCGGACAAGTTTCCTATACCTATCATTGACGAGCTGCTAGATGATCTAAGTGGGACAGTGATCTTCAGCAAGATAGATTTAAAATCAGGTTACCACCAGATCCGAATGAAGGAGGATGTACCTAAAATGGCCTTTAGAACACATGAAGGACATTATGAGTTCCTAGTGATGCCGTTTGGCCTTACCAATGCTCCAGCTACTTTCCAGGCCCTCATGAATAAGGTTTTTAAACCTTATCTCAGACTATTTATACTTGTATTCTTTGACGAAATCCTGGTCTACAGCAGGACAGAAGAGGAGCATTGGGAGCATTTGAAAAGGGTGCTAGAGGTATTACAGAAGCACCAGCTCATGGCTAATTTGAAGAAATGCTACTTTGCATAAGCCAGTGTAGAATACTTGGACCATGTGGTGTCAAAAGGAGTTGCAGCGGATCAGTCCAAAATTGAAGCTATGATAAGGTGGCCAGTGCCGAAAAATCTGAGAGAATTGAGGGGATTCATAGGATTGACGGGTTACTACATGAGGTTTGTGAGGGGTATAGCTCCATAGCATGGCCTCTCACGGAGCAGTTGAAGAAGGACGGGTTCCTATGGGGGGAGGCGGCCACATCAGCATTTGAGAGCTTGAAGAAGGCAATGACTATGGTGACGGTCCTAGCCTTACCAGATTTCACTCAGATCTTCATTGTGGAGACAGATGCTTCAGGGTATGGGCTGGGTGCAGTATTGATGCATAATTGCATACCCATTGCCTATTTCAGCCAGGTATTAACTGCTACAGCCCGACCTAAGTCAGTTTACAAGAGGGAATTAATGGCTATCGTCTTAGCCATCCAGAAGTAGCGGGCCTACCTGCTGGGGAGACATTTCATAGTCAGCACAGATCAGCGAAGCCTGAAATACCTACTGGAACATCGAATGGTGACGGAAGAGCATCAAAGGTGGTTGTCCAAATTGCTAGGGTATGATTTTGAGATTCAGTACAGACCAGGGGTAGAGAACAAAGCGGCGGATGCCTTGTCCAGATGCATGGAGGAACTGTAGACAGTGGCATTATCCGTTCCTTTGATGCTTGACTGGGAGGCGATCAGGAAAGAAAGTGCTAGAGATGAAGAACTGGGAAGGATCAAGGCAGCTTTGCTGAAAGAGGAGGGTAGCCATCCAAGGTACTCATTAGAGGGAGACAAACTACTGTACTAGGGGAGATTTGTGATGCGTCGTACCTCGATCCACATCCTAATTTTACTCCAAGAATTTCATGGGAGCGCAGTGGGGGGCCATTCAGGAGTGCAGAAGACCTACAAAAGACTAGCGACCGAACTTTATTAAAAGGGAATGCATAGAGATGTAGAAGAAATGGTGGCAAGGTGTGAGATCTGTCAGAGTAACAAGTATTTGGTATGTCACCAGGGGGACTACTACAGCCGTTGGCACTACCAGGACGAGTCTGGGAGGTGATATCCTTGGATTTCATAGATGGGCTGCCCCGTTCAAAAGGCTTCACAGTAATCTTGGTGGTGGTGGACAGATTAAGCAAGTACACTCATTTCATTCCACTCTGACATCCTTACACCGCGGTGACAGTGGCTTCAGCATTCATTTAAGAGGTGGTCATATTGCATGGCGCACCAGAGGCGATTGTGTCAGACAGAGATAAGATGTTCTTCAGTCATTTTTGGAGGGAATTGTTCAGGTTACAGGGGACAGTTCTGAAGAGGAGCACCACTTACCACCCACAGACAGATGTTCAAACAAAAGTGGTCAATAGGAGCTTGGAGACATACTTGAGATGTTTTGTGTCAGAGACACCCAAACTTTGGGCCAAATGACTGTCCTGGGTAGAATACTGGTACAACACCGCTTTTCACTCGGCTTCACAAATGACTCCATTCAAGGTGCTGTACGGAAAGGACCCTCCTCACTTAGTGCACTTTGGGAATAGCAGTACTCCAATCTCTTCAGTAAATGAGTACTTGGAGGAAAGGGATCGAGTATTAGAGGAATTAAAGAAACATCTACTGAGAGCTCAATAGATTATGAAGAAACAGGCCGATGGGCATAGAAAGGACATCCAGTTCGAAGCACGAGAGAAAGTGTTCTTAAAGCTCCGACCATACCGACAGAAGACAGTGGCCAACAGAAGAAATGAAAAGCTCGTCCCAAGATACTTTGGACCTTATGAAATATTGGAAAAAATCGGAGCAATGGCATATAGGTTGAGACTACCACTCACGTCAACTATTCATCCAGTTTTTCATGTGTCACAGCTGAGAAGAGTTATTGGAGATTATACAGCTAGCTCGGAGTTACCAGCCACACATACAGAAGATTTAGAAGTGATTATGGAACCCTTAGAGTTGATGGGGGTTCGTTAGAAAGAAGAGGGGGCAAAAGAAGTACTGATCAAGTGGAAGAATCTGTCGGACTACGATCCCACGTGGGAGCCGTACGAAAGGATAAAGCAGCAGTTTCCTAATTTTCACCTTGAGGACAAGGTGATTCTTCTGAACCGTCTCAGCCGGCCCCTCCTGGGCCGGCAATTGTGTACAAAAGGAGGCGGTTTGGCCTCCTTTCTTGCCCAAATTGAATTACCGCCTAGGGGTGGGGTCCATAGGATTTGAATTTATTTGAAAATTGTATTTAGGAAAGATTTGAGGAGCTGGAAAAGTCTTTAAATAGGAGAAGTAGGCGGAAGGGAAGGGCATGCAAGTATTGTTTTCTTCTTGGAGTTTCTTTGGTGTTTTGGGCTCTAGACTCTCTTGTCTAGAGATTTGGGAGAGACGATCCTCCTCTCGAATTGAGGATCACTTGTATCTTGATTTCGTATTGTTTTTGCTTTGTTTCCCTTATTGCAATCTATTATTTTGGGGCTGATTTCGCCCAGATTTTGGCTTATTTCTTGCTGTTTTGTCTCCAATTAGTAATAGGTTTGCTTGCGAACTCAAGTATTCCCTTATGGTTTCTTGCAAACTCAAGTATTTACTATCAGATTCAAATCTATCTCCTTAGACAAACGCCAATCCAAGTCTATAAGTGATTAATGGACGAAGCAACCCATGGTTGTCAATAAGGTGTCTTCTGTCAGGTTGGGTCGACTACCTCCTCTGACTAAGTAGACTAGGGACCATGACAGCCTGAGACGACGAAACCATGTGATCTTCATCGGCTTTGTCTTCATTCCCCCATCACCAATTTTAAGTTGTCATGGCTTCTTCCTTATTCAGGTAAATTGTTTTCGGTGTTCACAACTCTATGGTTTAATGTAGTCTTTGTGAGTTTCCTCTTCTTCCACCATCAATCATCGTCACATAAAAAAAATTGCATTGACAGGTGTTTTTAGCTCCTTACTAGTGGCTGATTGAGGTTGCTTTGTTTTTTGCTTCTTCTATAGGTTGTTTCTTAGTTGTTATGTTAACATAAGCCTTGCAGGTTATAATTTCTAACAATTCTTTTCGAAATTTTTGGCATTTTACAATAAATAGGCTGTTTTGATTTTTTTTATATGCTTTTTTTAGCTTCTTTTTGCCTTGTGGAACTAGTTTTTTGTTTTTTTTTGCTTTCAACTCAATTGTGTCTTAGTCTTTTTGCTTTTCTCTGAATAGATGTACCATCATGAAATTTTGAGCAAGTCATGCTGTCTCAGTACTCCATGGGCATTCTTTTGTTTTTTTTTTTTTTTACTTTTTCTTTTCGTACATGCCCTCACCTATCCAAAAAAAAAACGTTCATGCCCCCCCCCAACCAAAAAAAAAAAAAAAACTCTAACTTAAAGCTAGAGTTTTTTAATGAAGATATCCCAAACTTGAAACTTCGCAATTTTTTGTTTGACAATATCAAATAAGGACACTGGAAACAAATAATAACCATAAACTTTTCTTTAATTGAAGGATTTGTTTTATTAACATGATTGAGAAACCACGGAAGCTTTTTTAAATGGAGACAAGAAAACTAGAATGCATGCTGAGACTAGCATAAATAAGAGTGCTGAAGTGAATTAACCACAAAACAAGAAGGATTGAAGTGGGCTAAATATATGTGAAATGTGGGGAGAATTAGATATTTAAATTGAATTTGAATGGACATGGACAATAAAAAATGAAGAGTGGAAGGCGCTAGAAAATAAAAATTAACAATAAGCAGCCAAAAAAGCTTGGCGAAGCCAACATGAAAATCTTGAAAAAGAACTACAATAAAAAACACAAAAGATAATACTGTTGCAGGTTTTGAAGAATTTATTATATACTAATAGGATTTTCTTGACTAGGATCCCACATTGAGAGAATAAATTTTAGCATAACCAATGAAACTTCTTTTATTTCCCAATTTGTTTTCCCTTATTTGACATCACCTTTTTTAAGGATTTCGTTTGAGTGGATCCAAAACCAAATACATGGAGTGCAATTTTAGTAATAATAGACCTAGTGGAGAGATTGTAACTTTGGGCCATCAAATCATTAATAAGAGTACATGCTTTAGACATCTCGAGTCTATTATTCAGAATGATGGTGAAATAGATAGGGATATTATTAGTATAACTCAAGTTGGATGATACATCAAGCTTGTTGTGTGATAGAAAAGTACCCTCAAACTTAAGGGAAAATTCTATAAGATGGTGGTCAGACCTGCAATGCTTTATGGTGCAGAATGTTGGCCATTAAAAGAGAAGCATAAAATTAAGTTAAGTGTTGCAGAGATGTGGATGAGTGGGTGGATGGGTGGCTTTCTCTTAGAGACAGAAAATGAAATGAGCATATAAGTGAAAAGCTTGGAGTAGCTCCAATGATAGATAAGATTAGAGAGAGTCGCCTTAGATGATTTGTACACATAAAATGTCAGCCTTACAATGATCTAGTTAGGAGAGAAAATGTTTTAGAATTGGCTTATGTTAAAAAAAGGTACAGGTATACTAAAAAAAACTAGGTTAGAAAATATTAGAAATGACCTTTCTTTACTAGATTTAAATGAGAATTTGACTCTTAACACGACACAATGGAGAAAAAAATATTCATGTAGTTGATCCCACGTAGTAAGATAAAAGGCTTGATATTGTTATTGAGAGCACATTTTTATCTTGGTGGACATCTTTTCATTGGTTGGACCCATAGTTTAAAATTGCGCAATAAGAGGCGCACCTCTACGCAATTCGGCCCCAAATAGCCATATTGCCTAAGCAATTTTGGGGTTTGCTGAGGCATACGCCTCAGGGAGAATGAGGCGCACCTTTGAGGCGCTATTGCGCAATTTTGATTGAGGCGTACGCCTCAATGTAGGGTCTCACTCACTTAAGTTTACAATAAAAACCTCATTTTATTCTTCCTTCTAAGAACGAAGCAATCCCGAACCGAACAGAATGAAGCAATCCCGCGGCAGCTGTCCCGCACGCTCCCGATCCCGCCTCTCCCGCACGACTCTGCAGCCTCTCTCGCCGGCGCCGCCTCACACCGATGAGGCTCTTGGTCCCGCCGCCCTCTACAACACTTCTTCAACCAATCTTAGGGTTTTTTTTAATTAAATGTATAATTTTTTTCAACTTATAGAAAATTTAGGGTTTTAATTTTTTTGAGATTTTTTATTTTATTTTGCATCTGTGCTTTAGGAAACATGGTTAAGAGCAAGAAAAAGTCTAATACATCATTGCAGAGGGACCCTTCTTGGAATTACAGTGTAAATGTTAACGTAGGAGGCGGTGAGAAGGCTTACGTGTATTTGAAATGAAATTTTTGTGATAAAGTGGTGAAAGGTGGAGTTACTCGCACGAAGGAACACTTATCCGGCTCTCATAAAAACGTAGCACCGTGTGCAAATGTGCCGGATAAGGTGAAGGATGAAATTATTGCTTACATGAAGAAGAGTACCACTGCAAAACATTTACAACATGAGCAATTTAATGAAAGGTTCAAACAATGTGTTTATTACAGGAGCGAGAGTGGAAAGAGCTCTTCCTCCACTATACATAATAGAGGTGTGCGAGGTCCTATGGACCAATATATGATTAATCCAAAAGAGGATAGAGGACAAGCACAGATGATGCCTGTGGCTGGTACCTGTTTGCATGGATATTGGAAGATTTTTTTTTAGAATGTCATTCTATTTAATGTTGCGACATCGCCAGCCTACTTCAATATGTTGCGATCTGTAGGGTTGTATGAGAGAGGGTTGAAGGCACCTTCCATGTACGAGTTGCGAACATAAATTTTTAAGGAAGAGCTGCAGAACACAGAGCAGAGTATTGATGAGATTAAACGTACATGGAGTATTTTAAATCTATTTTATTGTTTTCCACTAATGTTTTCTAGAATACTATAATTCTCATTTATACAATTCTCGTCCATGAGGCTTACAACTCACAGAGCCTTGAGGCTTACGCCTCGCCTCACGGACGAAAAACGTCTCGAGGCTTATTTACGCAATTTTAAACCTTGGTTTGACCAAAAGTTTCACAACTTTATATACTAATTTTCTTTATTATATTTCTTATTATCTACCAAAAGGCTATACTATTTTATTAAAATTTTGAAAGAACAATGTGTAGTTAACATTATAGTAGAATTAAAATAAAGCTCCAATAATTGATAAATAGGAGTTCAATCAGTTTGATATTTTAATGATATTATTAATTCAAACTTTCCAGCAAAATAACCTCCCTGCTCTTTCTCTTCCAACAATTCTCTAGTAGAAAAATAAAAAAATGGACTTTGTATATAGGAGTAATGCTACCTCTTTCTCTCACTTGCTTACACAAAATCCTAGGAAAATGTGATGTCTACATCTTTGTCTTAGCTATTTCTATTCTCCTAATTTCTCTCTCTTATCCTCTTTCTCCCACTTACATCAATCAACCTCTCTATCTAAGCCGAAAAAAAGCTAGAAAAACTAATAAAAGAGAAGAGAGAAAAATAAGGGAGGTGACAAAATAGGATTTGGATCTCTCCAACTATAATGGTAACTACACCATTGTAGCTATCCTCTTCTTAGTTGCACATTCCATATGGACCAGTGGAACGGATTCCATCAAAACCACCCTAATTTTAAAAAAAATGAGGAATTCATCTCAACCATCCAAAATGCATTAAATGGCCTAGATTGCTAACTGCACATGTTAAGTTACCAGGGTTGTCGGAGAGGTCCTGTATACAAAATACAATAAAAAAAGACAAATTAAAGAGTGAAGATAAAAGAGAGAAAACAAGTAAGGAGTGATCTGGGAAATGCATAATAGATTTATCATCCTCAAATTTCATTTTAAAGGTGAAATCATCTTTATGAAAGAGAAATAATTTCAGCTATTTTATACTATTATCCTATTCTATTCTAATATTCGTCTTACATGATTATTTCAAGATTATATCATTTTGAAACTCTAATTATGTTAACCCATACATATTAATGATTGATCATCCTTCATTTGAAGCCTTATAGAGACACCCAATTTAATAAAACCCTTGACTCTTAGATACCCATTAGGAATGAATGGTTTTTGTTTGAGTTTTATGGATCATTCTTTTTCTCAATTTGGAATTGGGTAGACAAACTCCAAAAAAAAAAATAATAATAATAATTAACCCTAGATCTCCAATCCACCACTATGATTGTTGGACACAAGCCAGTTAATTCTGGAAAATATCATTATCACTACCTTAAAACTTTGTTGGATTTTGTGACAAAAATTTTTTCAAAGTTCACTGCAAACTTGTACTTAGGAAAATAACTAAATGAACTTATTAATCTAGATTTAAAGAAGGATTACCATATCCTATGTTAAAGTTTAGATCACTAGCATTTGCATTGGGAGAAGGTTCACTAGAAACCCTCATTGATCTTAATTTAATTCAAATATCTTTAATAGGAACCAGTCCCAACAACTTTCAAATTTAATCATTTATCACTCCATCAAGCATTCACCTTAACATCATTTCTACATCTACTTTCCGAGGAATCGAAGAGTTATCTCCATTGAAAATGATATATTCTAAAGGAAGCTGAAGCATAAAAAATTTAGTTGATGCAAGAAAATTTTGTTAAGATGATCCTGAAAAACTTCATATCCTGCATTTTACACCACTACAGTCAATCAAGCCGGAAACACTTGGCTAAGGAAGTAAAACGCCAGGCATCAACCACAGCAAAAACAAGCTTAGTTTTGTAGCACATTAATCCATTTTGAAAGATTTAAAATCGTCCCAAAACGACATTACTAGCTAAAAGTTCAAAAACATGTGCAGAATCTCACAACTAATGAGCGAGGCAATCATCGTAACTGTTAGGACCCATTAAACCAACGCCAATTCCAGCACAAGAAGGCGAACATATCAGCAGCTCAGCCAAATGAACATTTCACGGGCTTTATGTCTACTTACTGGAGTACAAGTAACCTATGTCCTGATCATCGAAGATGATCGCAGCCTGGAAGCCCGCTTCCTGCGCAACCCTAACCTTG
The DNA here is from genome assembly GCF_001605985.2 of Dendrobium catenatum. Taxonomy (NCBI): domain Eukaryota; kingdom Viridiplantae; phylum Streptophyta; class Magnoliopsida; order Asparagales; family Orchidaceae; genus Dendrobium; species Dendrobium catenatum. Next base: position 360,120 of record NW_021319179.1, read on the forward strand.
CGGTCAAAGCTGCAATGGCCGCGCTCAATGAGAACAAAACGATCGACTGTGGTCGGGTCTACCCGACTAACGGAGGAGTTATGGCGTAGTGCAGAGCAGGCGTCGAGGGGATTGGCAATGTGAAGGGAACCACAGGCGCCGAAGCCATCTACGGGGATGGCGAAGCGAGCGGGTGCATCTATGAAAGTGAAAGAGAAGGAACTGCCACGGAGACGAACGAGGGCAGTGGCAGGGCTGAGGATTACGAGTAGGATGTAGTATACGAATGCGGCAGTGGAGCTGGGACTCGAGATCGAGGATGGAGAATGCTTCATAGCGTCGGTTCGGTTGCCCTTCTGATGTCTCTCTTTCTCTCTCGTCTCTTCGGCTACAGGGTAAAAGCGGTATAGAGTTGGAACGGAGAGTCGATTCTCATCATTATTATTAGTATGGGATTTACTTACATACCATTTTATTTAATGCTATTTATATATCTAATATTTAAATTATTAATATTATATTTTTATCATCTATAGAATAAATTTTAGTGCAAGAAATGAAATATTAAAGTTTATAAGAATATATGAATGATAGAAATGAATTATACGAGTGGTATATTTGATATTATAGTTTTATATGAGTGTTAGATATGTAAATGTTTTGAGTGTTAGATATGTAAATAGCATGAAATAAAGTGGTAAGTACTGATAATTGTGATGAGTATATTTACAATTTTAAGAATTTCTATTGAGATTAGATTTTACTGGGCTATACAATTGCTTGTAAGATTAATGCTGAAAAGCTGTCGAGTTCTTTACAATTTTATAGAATTTTTTATCACACAAAAAGATTTAATTGAGAAAAAATTCATTCTAATTATAAAAAATTTATGAAACATAGAAAAAAATCATAACCAAATAGAAGAAGTATATTGGTGACACTCACAATAAAATTATGAAATAATTAGCTCATCTAAATTATTTATAAAATTAGTTGTTTGACAAATCCATAGTTTTTAAAATTTCTTGTTTGTGTGAATAATGATAGCAAGTTTTTTTTTAAAGACATGAGAGAGGAAGTCATGCATACTAGGGTAAAGGGAGAAAATCAGTAGGCATTCTTAATCTCATCGACTTAAACTTCTATGTTGTCAGTCTAAGGGCTTTTGATGAAAAGCGTTAAAAAAATTTTATTTTGTCGCCACTTCCAGAGCTAGATCAAGGGTACAAAAATATATCAATAATGACTCGTTTTTTATGAATATTAGATCCAATGATGAGTTCAACGCCTTTGAGTTTGTCTTGATTATTATTTTTTAATTAGTTATTAGTTTTATACATTTAGTCCCTTTTAATGAAATAATTAATTTTTAATTAAAAGAAAATTTTTTTATTTTTGTTTTAAATCAACTCAAACCCTCTTGAAATCATCCTCAAATATCACTACTAACTCTTAGGGATAAGTGTTTGAAATTATTTTAGAATTTTTTCTTATTCTTAATGATTTTTATTTAATTATTTACTGATTTTTCCTTATTTTCAAATTATTTTTTATTTTAAACAAATTTAAACTGCCTTTTAATTTTTCTCTTTTAAGCATTTAATTTTGAGTATCTTGATGCTTATATTATTTTCTTATGATTTTTATTTTGTATTTATTATTAATTAATAAAAATTTAGGTTAAGTATGTATGTTCATTTTAGGTTCACTAATTGACAGACCAAATGAACTTTAAATATTTTGAAATTTGAAACAGAGGTTCATCTAAACATTTCATTCAAATCTTATGAATTTGAGTTCTCAAAATCCTTCCTATGTGTCATAATCAATCACCAAAGAAAAGTGTATCTATAACTTTAATGATTTAATTTGGACACTCTACTATTTAGATTAAGATAAAATCAGTCTTACGCTAACCTTTGCATAAACATAAACACACCCCAAAAAATTCAAGCTCAATTCTAAGTGCATTGAGAGCTATGATTTTCTAAAATTTTGGGTCAAATTGTGACCCGCAACTTTGAAAATTTAATTCACAAAAATCCATTGATCATCAAAGTTGAAGAAAAATTAGGGTATGTAGCACTCATACTCTAGTGTTCACTATCCAAATTTGAGCTTAATTCCACTAGTTAGGTAGTAATTAAAAAAAAAAAATCAATGGAAATTCAAACCTAAATTACTCTCTACATTATGGTCAAAATTCTTTGAAATTATTTTTAAAATAAAATTAGGCTTAAGATGGTTCCAATGAGCCTAAGAACTCAAAATTTGGATGAAAATTGGATTTATGGTGATTATTCAAAATTTATAGCATTTTTTAGAATTAAAAATACATCTAATTCTTATTTAATGTGTTGGCACCAATCATTAGCAATGATTGAGTCGGCGGCACACACAAGTCATCCAGAGGAAGCACTGTGTGTGCTCACACATTTTCCACTTAATTGACTCAGTACGATTGTCCTATTTGATATGTTCGATCAAACATATTGTACTTTATGATCTATATAAATTTACTCTACTCATGCAAAAAGGAAAAGTGAAGCAAATAAATAAAGTTGAATATCTTTTTGCATATTGATCCAAAAGCCACAAATTTGAAACATAATTTTCCCACACTCAGATGAAGAGTGTGGAAGTGTTTGGAAGCTCTAAAACACACTTTTTAGAAAGCTATTTTAATTTGAAGGTTCTAAGCTACGATTAGGAAAATACCTCAATCAAGATGGTGTAACTTTTTTTTATTTTAGATTCTATGGACTTTTGGAGACCTAATTTTGATCTTTCTTGAAGATCTCAAGGTTTGGAATGCACTAGGTGAAGAGTTAATTAAATGGGAAGATTTTCTCTTTTTCTCTCTTTGGACACCTTACTTAGGAATTTTGGAACTGGAAAAGGTTAGGGGAGGATTGAGGAAGGCTTGAGTTGTTTTTATGGAGCTTATGGATGCAATGAACCAACCCCTCCTTCAAAAAAGTGGGGTATTTATAGGAGAGAAAAAATGCTCCTAGCCCTCTTTTTGGTCAAATGCATGCCACCTCAGCAGCCAAATCAATTAGGGATCGGCCAATAGGAGTTAGACCACTTACCCAAGAAAGGACTTCCCATGTGATTCAGTTTTCAAGAAGTTATAACATAACCAATCAATGCTTGGAGGTTGTTTTGAGGAATCTTATCACATTTGTTGCCCATATGGCAAGGGATTGACATAACATGTGCCAGGAAGGTTCTACTGTGTAATTCAAGGGTTTATAATATTCAATTTGGGTTGGGTTGATAATGAGCTCAAGAATTTTGGAGGTTTGGGTTAGCCTAATTAGTTGACCTAGGTCAACCCATGGATTGGGCTTATCGGGATAGATGCAATAGGTCAAAAGGATAGATGATGAAAGAATTTATGCAATTTAATTTCACAAGGTTTGGGTTTTGGTTCAAATTGGGATTGGTGCAATCATAATTGGAATGAGTTGTTCCCATGCAGCTTAACCAGGTGGGCCTATGTGCTGAAACATTTTTGGGTTACTCTTTAGGGACCCAATGGATAGTCCCCATTGGTTAATTTTGGTTGGCAAGGTTTGGAATGTTTATTTTAAACTTATGATGGGTTTATATATATTTTTGTTAACCATGTTTGACTTGGTCAACTAGGTTTGACCAAGGGTTAAGGCTGGACCCAACCAATTGAAAATCACATTTTAGACTTATTGGAAGTGGTCTCATACAATGGGAATGTCATTTGGTTTGAAATATATGTTTAAGTGCCCTTAAGGTCGATTGGTCAACCTAGGTTGACTTGATAATCCAAGATTGACTAGTGGTCAATATGGGGCTCATTCCAATTATGATTTAAAGCTTGTTAGAATAGGTTTCTTGCAATGGAAGGGGGTCTATAGGTTTGAATTGCACATTTAGTTACTTAAGGGAGCTTTCGATCAACCATGATTTACCATGGGTTGGGGTTATGTCCAACCCATTTCAAATATCATTTTGAGTTTATCGGAGGTAGTTGTTGGAGAAGTTTTGAAAAGATCTAATCTTATTTGGGAAATTTGATATCGAATACACAGTCTCAAAATTGAACATCTCATTATGAACAATATTTTTCCCCTTGAGGCAAAGATATCGTTTGCTAACTGGTTCAAATAATGAGGCTGAAAGTTGTCATCCTGGTTGTAGTAGTTGAATTCAAATAAGAATCGTATATGATGGGAAAAAAATGCATCACCACGTAGATTTTGATTTGTCCTATTTTGTAATTAAATACTACATTGAGAATAAAGTACAATCTTGAGAGATTGACACAGTATTCTATAATGCTTATGCTGACTCTCAACGGTCCCGATCTTACTTCTTAGATTGTTAGAGTTACTATGTGAGCCTAAAAATTTTATTAGGATTTCAAGTAGAAGAATTTTATATGTACCCTTATAAAAAAGGCACTCCGATCGTATCTAGGCTAAAACAAAACACAGCATACAAGAGCCTTAAAAAATTATTGCACAAACAATATAAGCAATCAAATTAAATAATTCAAAATATAATATCCAATATCTAATATCCATATAATTACACCTAGAATTTGCAGAAAAGTAAAGTGGCCAGGCACCACTGACAACAAACCCGGATTCTAATCCTAAGAATGACGCAAGTGATTTTGAACTGGGATATACTCTTTCTTGTATCTTCATCTCTTCATCTTCTCTCTTCTATCTCTTCATTTTGTCCTTTCTTCTTCTACGAACTCCTTGGATTTGTCGGACCTGGATATATAAATGAAAAGAGACTCATCCCAAAAAAGGGATATTTTCTTTTCTATTTGGATACTAAAATCATCCTAATTTGGCTTTCCAAATAAAAGAGAAAAATCTTTTAAGGAATATTCTCATTTCTTTGGATTCTAAATTGGATGTAATATCCCACTTTCAAGATCACTTTCATATTTATAATATTTTCAAACACATTTACATTTACATTACATTTCACATTTTAAAAAAAATCTAGACCACCTATAGGGTTATCCTAAGCAATTTATAATAAAAATCATCACAAGTAGTTATATATTTGCATTTAAATTAAATCAATCAGCCACACTTGGTCACACTCTTTTTTATTTGGGGGCTAAGCAGTTGAAGCACATGTAGCATTTATAAAATTATTAATTAATTAAACCCCTTTTTGCTTCCCTACACAAGTGTGGCCACATGTAAAAAATTTTGTGAACAACCAGATCGCTCCTAACATATGGGTAATTTAATCGTCAACCAAATCACATCACATAATACAGTAAAAGTAAGTAAACAAATACACCAACAGTTTTACAACCAGCATGCAATGAAAATCAAGAAAGCCCGTCACATAGCAACAAGAAAATAAACACCGGCCTAACCTAAAGCTAAAGTCGGTTGTCCTAGCAAACAAGTCCAAGTGTGTGTAGTAAGCTGTATGGTTTTGATGTCCTAAGTCAATTATTAGTTAAAGTTTTCTAGTTGATTAAATTTGATTTATTAAAAGGGTCAAAAAGGGGGGATGTCACTAAGTTTTATATGTTCTATGTTTCTACCCTAAAGTGTGCATGCATCCTATGTCTAAGTTTTCTAAGACTCAGTCCTTAATTTTTGTCCTTAAATATCACTAATGTTATATAGGATAAAATTTTTGTTATCACTAACCCTTAGAACATTACACATGTGTAAAAGGAGTTCGAATTGTAGAGAAGATCGTGGGGGAAGTTTGGCTCAACCAGTCCTAACCGCACTTAATAACATCTCTCTTCCTTATTTTAATTCAAATCGATGGTTGAGATCGATTCCTATTTTAAAGAAGGATTTAAAGGTTGATTTAAAAATAAATTGAGTTGATTATTTTAATCATAGTTATAATCAATTTGATCAAATTAAATTCACTTAATATTTTGTTTAATGAAAATTTATTTTTTATTTTATTTTATTAATTCTAAAAGGTCCGATTAAATCAATTTATTCAAATTAATATTAATTTGATTTTAATAGGTTTGAAATGAGTTTAATTTGATTTTAATCAAAGTTGTTATTTGTTAAAACAAATTTTTGTCTAGTCAATTTCATTTGAATTAGTGATGACTTAGGACGAGTCAGGATGTTCAGTCGATTTGAGTTTAGTTTGGAGTCGAATTAAATTTGGATTGAATTGATTTTGGTTTAGGTTGAATAACAGGTCTGAGTCAATATTGAATTAATGTTGAGTCGATGTTATGTCATTAGGTATCCACCTAAGAGAAATCCTATGGGCAACGTCTACACTAGGCTATGAAGACCTAGGTGCTAGAGTTGAATTCTTGGGAAATTGACCTCGAATAATGAGGTCAATGTTGACCTTGATTTTTCCCTGACCCAGGACCAGGGTCAACCTGGTTGATCAAGTCAACCTAGGTTGACCTATTAGGCTTTTTTTAGCCCAAATTAATTTCTAAAGCATTCAAACCCATCCAAGGCTCAAACCCTCATGCTTCTTAGCCTAATTGACTGGTTTGACCAAGTAAAACTTTGACTTGGTCAAATCTAGCCATTAATAGGTTAAATTAACCTATTTAGAGCCCATGAAGAGCCATTAAGTGCATTTAATCCCTCTCCATTGATTTAAAATTCAAAACCACGTCCAAATACTAATTTCCCTCCTAATACGAGCTTGATTAAATCACAACCGTTCAAGAAGGATCTAGGGCTTTAAATATGATTATTTGATGTTATTTTGGGATCTTTCACAAAACGCTCAAGCCCTAAGCCACCAAACTTGCTGAGATTTTGTGTGAGCATCCCCACGACATCCTTTCACCTTTTCCAAGTGATTCCCACCGTCGAGAGCCCGTCGCCGGCGAGACCCCGGCGAACCCGAGACATTTTTTTGTTTTGAGCCGAATCTCGCTCGATCCAAGGAGATTCGGAGCTGGAGGTCAAGAGAAGAAATACTCCTACAGATTTCACGAGTCCAACGAGCCCAAGAACGTGAAAATCCAACTGTTAGATCTCTCAAAAACCCTTATAATAGGTCACAACACTTAGGTTTAAATAGCTTTTCGAAAAGCTGATTATTCTCCAAATAAAAACTTCCCCAAGGGTTCTCTTCATCCATAGGCCATGTGTTTCAAATTTCATGTCATTTGGTTGAGTATCGAGGGAGAACGAGTCAAAATATTGACTTAGGGCTCGGCTTCGCCGTCCCCTTGATCTGGGCCGTTGATCTTGAGATCAACGACCACGATCTAGTCAGACTACACGCCTATCCTCATGTGTATCGGCTCTTGTTCGATCCGTGCCTGTCCGACTCGATCAAGACCGTTGATTTGAATCGTGCGAAATCAACGTCCAGATCCACGCTTACGTGGCCAAGTGAGAGCGGGACCACCGCCGCCAATGATTGGTTAATCATAGCCAATGATTGCGGCAGCGCAATCATTGGCCGAGAACCACGGATCCTACCCGCGCATGCCACGTGTCCCCATGACCGCCGCCGCCGCTGTTTTCTATTTAATATTATATTTAAATTATTTTTAAATGCATATTTCTTTAAAAAAATGATTTAAAAATATTTACAAGTCCAAAAAATGCGTGCAATACCTCGTTTTACTCGTATTCGCGGCCCCGTTAATTTAAAATTATTTTTAGTTAAAAATATTATATATATATATATATATATTATTATTCAATAATCATTTTAAACATTAATTATTTATAATTATTCTTTAAATAGCATTTTATTGCATTTAAACTTCGAAAAATCATAACTTTCTCGTTTCAAATCGGATTTTGACGTATAACCCCTTGAATTTTTAAAAAAAATATGAATTTTAATTTAAAATTATTTTCAGAGACTGATTTTGACTATACTGGTAGATTTAGGTCATTTACCATTGTGTGACTATTTTAATATTATTTAAATAATTAATTACCCTAATTATTTTGAAATTAAAAATTATTTTGAAACCTTGATTGGGTGAACTGTGGGTCTCCCGTATATTTATTTACTATAACTTCACTTATTTTTAATTATCTTAATTTTTAAAATTTACATATATGTATTTAAGTATTTTAAAACTACTTTAAAATTACTTATATGTTAAATCTTCTAATTTTGGGAGACTCACTAAGCATGGAATTTTAAACATGGGTTATGTGCATGAAGAGTAATTATGGGGGAGTGGATTAGTGGATGGTTGAGTTCTAATCATTCACCAATCCCTTCATTAGTCTTCTTTACTTTTTTTTTGTTTATCGTAGATTGCATGTGTAGGTCGCACCACGAGCACTTAGTTTAGGCTCTCCTAGATCTAAGGACATGATATATTTACTACTTTTATATGTTTTCCATGCATTATTACCTTGAGGGTTAGTGTGAACTTCAATTTAAACCTTTATAACATAGCGATACCCTAAGGACAAAAAATAAAGACTCGTTTAACGAATTTAGAAATTTTCTAGGGGCTAGGATAGACCCCGGATTTACGTAAAAACTTATACACTTAAACTTAGTGACATTTAAAACATCTCAGAATTTTCTAGGAATTTTTAGGGCTTGTTAGACCCTTAGTTAATCGACCCAAATTAACCTACTAAATAAGGCCCCGAGATGTTCCAAAAATTATAATAAATACATTTTAGGTCACAAAATTAGCAGTAATATCTTGATCTGACCAAAATCTGATCCTTGACTTTAGATAAATAGGGCTCTACAGTTTGACTTTAGGTTGGCCCCTAATTTAATAATAGGTGGAAATCACTGTTTTGCCCTTAATAATTCATTAAAAATTATTAAAAATCTCAAATTTTTCCCAAACACTTGGGATCACTTTCTCAGGTCATTCTTGACCTTTAGGGGTGATTCCAATCTGTTTGGAGTTGATTTGGAATAAAACGATAAAAACAGCCATTTATTAGGAAATTTAGAAATTCCCTTAAATATCCCGAACTTAGAAATTCATTACTAATTGTAGAAAATTTCAAATTAGATAAACTCACTTGCATTAGACTCCTATTAGGGTCTAGTATTTATTAAAAATATTATATTTCCAGAAAATGGCTTAGATTAGAAATTCAACTTTTTGGTCAACCGTAGTTCATTTAGGGTCCGAAACTTAGAAAATTTATAACTTTGCCTAGAAAACTCATATTTTAGTGTACTACCTATCTAACTACTCATATTAAGGTCTAGTATTTTCTTAAGGTGTTGGGAATCTCAAACCTGACTTATTTCCCATAATGACTTTTTAGACCCCCTCAGCCTAGCACCTTGGAGGACCCGAGACATTCCAAAATTTGCTAATGCAATTTAAACTCCAAATATGATTACCCTAAGCTTTTAAAACTGATCAACCAACTTAATTTACTAAAATGGATCCTAATCTATTAAAACTTTGGTTTGAACTAAAATTTCCTTTTCTGGACTATAACAAATCTGAATTTTAGACAACTTTAACTAACTATCCAAATTAGGACCTATCCCAGCCACACCAGCCTTACACACACATAGAAAGGGGGGCACTATTATATTTTCTAATATTATCTTTTGCATGTGCTTGCTCAGCCCCCCTAAATAAATGAGGGTTAAAAATAATTGTAACTGCTACAGGTGGAGCTGCTTAGCCCTCATAATTAAGAGCATGGCTTGGCACAGCTTTAATGAGTTGAGTTTTTATTTTTATATATAAACTGCTTGGGATTGATTTTTATTAGGATAACCTTGTAGGGACTTTAGAATTTTTTTTCTTCTTTATATTTGATATAAAATTTGTAATATTTGTAAAGAGTTATGAAAATGGTCTTTGAGTGTGGATATTCTTATCCAACTCGAATCCCAAAAAAAGAAGGCATCCCTAAAGGGGAGATTCTTCTTCCATTTGGAAGATCGAGTTGGATGGCTTTAGATATCCAAAGAGAAAAGGTAATCATCCCCAAAAAGGAGAATTATCTCTTCATTTGGATATTCAAGCCACGACGGATTCAAGGAGTCCAAGGAGGATAGATCCAAGGAGTCCAAGGATGAGAGATCCAAGGAGTCCAAGGATGAAAGTTCGAAGGAGTCCGAAGAAAAGAAAATACCTAGAAGACTGAAGACCAATATCCCACTTAAAGTCATTTGCGTCTGTCATAGGCTTAGAAATCCGGGTTGTTGGCAGTGGTGCCCGGCCACTTTACTTTCTATATATTTGGGTTGTAGTAAGGATAATTTGCCTATGGCCATTTAGTTGATTATTTTTGGACTTATATTGATGTGTTTACCTGATTGCGTAGAAGAAATTGCCTATTTTTTTAGGTTTCTTTCTTGCATGCCGCTTTTGTTTTCGCCTGGATTCCGATTAGCTTTCTAAGGACTATAAAATTTTTCTACTCATAACCAAAATTTAATATTTAAGTTTTAAATAATTTAGAAACTTAACAAACCTAGGGAATTGCCGGAACCGTCCTGATAATCTGGCCTATGAGGATGAAGTGCCGAACCTAAGGAGACTCAGTCTTTTCTAAAAAATTATTTTCTATAAGCCTATTTTTTAAAATTCTATAACATTCATGAGCTGACATTTCAACTAGCATGCATTGCATTTGTAACCAACTAAATAAAATTTAATTGCATTAGATAGGAGCATCTGATCCACATAAGTCTAGGACCACTTAGGAAATTCTCTAGATGTCAGTCCTATTTTTAAAGAACTTTACCACCCACCCATCTTTCATAACTGACTTGATAGCATGGTTTTGAAGCTATTAGGTGGTTAGCTGGCTCCCCAATCCAGGCCGAGGTAAGTCATGGTTTTGCACTACATTAGCTAGGACACGGGTCTTAGTGTTTTGTAGAACACTATGCTCAACCTAGATTTAGGATTCGAGGCTACTACATTCGTTCTCGTAGTATGCCTTAAATAGTAGGTAGGTCCCTTCCTTTTAGGGGCTATAAATCTTACTTATCCGCATCACAGGATGATGCCACCTCCATCTCTTCTCTTAAGCATGTGATTAAGTGCTTGATTTTCTTTTCTCAGCTTCTCCTTAGTACCCTAGAGTGTCCGAGTGCTGGTAAGAGCCACGCATGTTGATTTAGCCTCTTTAAAACCTTTCTTCCTTATGAATAGTATTTCCTAGTCTTCACCCCTATGCCAATCCCACTTTAGGAGGGGATAATGTATGATTCTTAATCGAGATTTTTCTCGGGCTCCGGCCTGGGATGTAATTAACCATGGTGGCTTACACCAGTGGGAAACTCGGTCCCACATCTACTAAACCCCATTAGAACTGTTGTATCGGGTGGGGGAAACCCATAATTAGGTCGTGTATATTACTACCCATCGAGGTGTGTTGGCGACAGCCTCTATCCTCAACAGTTAGTCGTATGTATGATCTAATCTGTCCCTTCCAATTGACTCGTTCGTGCGGTGCTCTTTCGGAGGTCAACAGGTTTCTAGCGACCACGGTGGGACCACTTTCTCTCTCCATCTTTGGATTATATATTATCCTTTCTGGTGTGTACTCCGGGATTGGTACTCCTTAGATTAGGTTTATCCCACTATTAGTTAGGGTCATTCCTTAGTTAGGTTCATTCCTTAGTTAGGGTTCCTTTCCTTATAGCTAGGGTTTTCCCCCTACTCTACTTCTTTCTAGCCTTACAGGCTATTCATTTCCCTATCAATTTCTATCTACCTTTATCAAATTTATATTGAATTCTTCACTCTTTCTTGATTTTAATTCTAACTAATTCTTTTCACTATTTTTTCTTGGCAGCAGTGTCATGGCTTCCTTCGTACCTTTCGTCACTTTTAAATTTGGTTCGAACGCACGGGTGACTCTTTCTGAGTCCTTGCTTGCCAGTCCACCAGCTGGAGAGATCACTTTTGGTTCCTTCATAAACTCGACCTTCGTCACTCTTGGCGGGCCAACCCCGGCTGAGGCTGCTGCATTCTCTCATTCCTAGAGGAGAGGATGCATAGCCATGCATCCTTTCGGACGACCAGCTGCTCGGCAGACGGCCCGGGCGCCTGCTCGTCCCGTTCCTGTACCTGCACAGCCTGTGCGCCCCGTGGCTAGGCGACCAGTTCTTAGGCCACTCCCCATTCCACCAGTTCATCCTACGGTTAGGCGTCCAGTGCATACCGCTCATGTTGCGCAGGTTGCCCAGGCCCCTCAGCGTCGGCAGCCTGCTGTAGTTATTCTACCCGTTCGTCTGACGGTTAGGCATCAAGTGCCTACTGCTCCTGTTGTGCGGGTTGCCCCGACCCCTCAACACCGGCAGCCTGCTGTAGCTGTTCCACCTGTTCATTCGACAGTCAGGCGACTGTTGGTGGAATTTTGAAAAATATTAGTTTTCTTTGGGACTTAAAATTGAATTCTAAAATCGAATTGTCTCGTTAGAAAAAGTATATCACCTCGAGAGGTGAAAATAAAATTTCATAACGGTATTCAGATTTAGAATTATAAAATTCATCTTGAATATCGTGACCGGATGCTAAAGAGAACTTCATATGGCCCCGAAGGATCAAAATGAGGTTCAACTGAATATCCAGCTACAATATTCAAGAAGAGTGATCGTTAGGTTCACATCCAAAGCCTTATCAAAGAAATATGTATCTCCCCAAAGGGAGAAAATACCATTCGATGATAATTCTTTGATTGTAATAATAACGATCACTAGTATTTTAAGTTTTCCCAAAGAAATCCAATTGAGTTTTGAAAAATCAATTTTTAAAATCAGGTGCGTGTGTGGTTCTAAATCTCCTACGAGCGCAAGCCCTCGTAGTTAATTACATCGTAAGAAAACAAGGTCTCCTACGAAAACTCTCGATTAAAATAACGGCAGAAATTTTGTTAGAATTTCTAGGAGTGATATCAAAAAGAGAAGTGAATTTTGGAAATTCAACAGGGAATGGATCAAAATTGAGCAGTTATTAACGGAGTTAAAGGAGGAGAGGTAGGGGACACTTTGAAATTCCAGAACCATCCGGAAGCGTCCCAACTTAATCTAAGTGTTGGGCTTTATGTTTTAGGA
>NW_021319179.1:373633-385405 GCF_001605985.2 Dendrobium catenatum
TTTTGATCATATCAAAGGGAATGATGAAGAAGCCCCCTTTAGGTCAAGTTTTCCCCCACTTTACCTTTGGCTTTTGGATTGGATGGTTGAGATTTGATTTGAGGAGGTTTTGGATGAGTGCCAAGTGTCCCCTATGCTGCCCAAAGCTATGGAATAGGGTTGGTGGTTGAGAGTGACATCTCTTGGTCCATGTGAAGAGGGACCACACCTTTTGCCCCATTTGGATGAATCAATGCTTGGCTTGGTTAATAGAGCTTGTTTAATGATCAATTAGGGAGGGAAAAAGCATATTCCCATCATCCAAAAGGAGATTTTGGCTTGGAGAAAGGGTTTGCTTTATGGGATGATGAGGTGGCCAAGCTATGGTCTCATTTCAAGGGTTGTTTTTGACCCATTGACTTGTTGACTAGTCAATGGTGACTAGAATGTGCATGAGGGAGGTCAAGAGTGCTACAAGACATCATGCCAATAAATTTAAAGTCAAGGGTGTATAATTGACCAATCTTGATGGGTTGGATTGATTCAAAATCACTTGAATTGTTAAAATTGGTAAGTGTTGGGTTAAAGGGTTGATTTGGTCAACCATGGTTGACTTAGTCAACCAGGTCAAACCAAAGAGTAAGTTTGGGTTCAATGTGTTCTTAAAGTCATTTAGGATCCATTGGAATGATATTTGAAGAAGATTTCAAAGGTTGATAAGTCAAATCAAGTTGAGTTTAGGCCAAAAGTCCAAAAATCCCCATTTAAGGGCATTTTGGTCATTTTGGACTCAAGTCAATTCTGGGTCAAATTGAATCTAAAAAGATGTAGATCATTGCTTAACAAGTTAATATCAAGGTATTAAGAGGGATCAAAAGATTTGGAGGGGGATCCAAAGTCTAAGTTGAAGTTTGGATTGTCAAATTGACTGGATCAAAGTTTGGGTATGTTTGAAATTTGAATTAATTTGGATTTGAATTGAATGAAGTTCAGATTGATTTGAGGTTTGAATTGATCAAGGGTAGGGATTAACTTGAAGTTGGAGTTGATTAAAGGTAGGAATTGATTTGAGGTTGGAGTGGTCCTAAGATCTAGAGGAGTTCTAAGATCTAGGATCTAAGGGAATCCTAGGCTCTAGAGTAGGCCATAAGGTCTGGCTCTAGGAAAGGATCCTAAGGTCTAGAGTGGATCCTAGGATCTAAGGGAATCCTAGGCTCTAGAGTAGGCCCTAAGGTTTGGCTCTAAGAAGGGATCCTAAGGTCTAGAGTGGATCCTAGGATCTAGAATTAATCTGGAGTTTGGAAGAGTCTTAGTAACCTCATACCAAAAATGAGGTCAACAGCGACCTGTACCTGTCGCTCCTGTTACACAGGTTGCTCTGGCCCCTCAGCGCCGGCAGCCTGTTGCTGTTGTTACCCCCTTTGTTCCGGTAAAAGTACCTCGAGTTCGGATTTCTCCTCCAGCTTCCACTAGGAAGAGGGGTGCCCAGACCGAGGTGCCTTCGCCCTCTTCTGGCCGGGTTTCTATTTTGCTCGACTTTCTCACTATGAGGCCGCCGGGCAGACCCCGGCACTTTCAGTCGTCCCTGTTCCCCCTGCCACACAGGCAGTAGATTCAGATGTCCCTTCCACGTCCACCTCCGGCCTTGGGAGAAGGGCCCGGAGGAATAGGAATAAGAGGTTGCATTTAGTTGTGTCTGGGGTAGAGAGGCAGCAGATGGCAGATACGATAGCTGACCAGGAGCTAATTTAGAGGATAGTGGCTCCCAGGCAGCGGAGACCACGACCAGTGTCAGCAGTACTCACCCCAGAGGTGATAGTAGCTCCTGAGATAGAGGCGATCCAGGGAGGATGCTTCTCTCCACTGAAACATAGTGGGGATGAGGAGGACATTGCCCGCATTACGGCGGCTCCTCCAGCTACCACTACCTTACCCCGGGCTAGGTTCCCTAGGGATGCTGGTGTTCGAGCCCTCTCTTAGAGGATTCAAAACATCGACCGCCTAGCTAGTGGTAGAGGGCCTGTCAATCGGGAGAGGTTACTTTGACAAATCTCTTAGGCTACTCTTCAGTTGCAGAGACAGACCACGAGATCGAGGTATAGGTGGCAGAGAGGACAGCCACCTCAGTAGTTAGTTAGTGCAGCTCCAATTTTTAGACTGCCAGAAGTTACTCCTACTATAGAACGACGCTCACATTGCCGAGAACAGAGACAGCAGCGGGAGCCTGCTCGGCCTCAAATCAGTTCAGTGGAGGTAGCCCCAGAGCAACCAGCTACCAGTATAAAGCCCCGTCGTAGTAGATGGGTTTGGAGACGTCGGCAGGCAGGCACCCCTGTCGAGCCAGTACAGTCAGTAGAGACAGTGCAACCAGATGAGACAATACAGTTAGCAGAGGTAGTACAGTTAGTTGAGGCCACACAGTTAGTTGAGATAATACATTTAATTGAGGCAATTCAGCCAGTAGGTATAGTAGACCCACTTGATGTAGTTGTTCCTTCTGGGTCCGAGGTGGTCCTAAAGACTTATGATATAGATACAGGGCCTAGCCCTGATGGATCACCAGACCGAGTAGAGATAGAGCCTGCTCCCAGCCCTCATAGGATCACCTCTCCTATGAGTCCCTATATAGAGGCACTTCGACGATCTTTTTTAGAGGATGATGATATACTGGAAAGTGAGTTAGATGACAATATACCAGTATACTGGACCTGTGTGATTACCCGGTGAGGTCACTCAGATGAGTATAGAGACTATGAGGATGATGATGAGCAGGGAGGCCTAGAGGCAGGGGGATCTCCCAGAGCAGTTCCTACAGATACCACAGTATTATACTTATAGGCTCAGATGGCCGAGATGGCTAAGGCCATGACAGCGATGACTGCCCAGCTGACTTCTTTGGGGGCTATACCCCAAGTGATGAGCGTGGGTACTCCTACCACGTTCAGAGATGAGCTAGTAGTGCCGCCAGTGGCACTAGATCCTGTAAGAGCGGATAGGGTCCCGACGGCAGTTCCTACAGTTCCTGCAGCACCTACAGTTAACCAGAGTCAGACAGCACAGTTGTCAGCCAGTAAGATTCAGGATTTGATAGCTCAGAAGGCGGAGCAGGCAATTTCCTCCAGAAAGACTAAAGAGGTGGTCAGTAAAGGTAGGCCTTACCTAGTGGAGTATGAGAGTGAGCCTTACCCTCCTGGTTTTGTTCCCCCATGATTTAGAGTCTTTGATGGGTTTGGGAACCCAAGGAAGCATGTGGTTCAGTATCGGGCCATATGTTGCAACATAGGGGGGAACGATGCATTGATGTTAAGAATTTTTAGGGTGGCATTTGCTTGGTACGTCGACCTCCCCAACGACTCAATCCAGACCTTTGCAGAGTTAGAGCAGCTATTTATACAGAGGTTTGCCAGTGCAGAGCACCGGGTCACTATTGGAGAGTTGGTTGTGACTATACAGCACCCTAGAGAGAGTCTTCCAGATTATATAGTTAGATGGAAGAACCTTAGCCTACAGTGTGAGCCCCAGTTACAGGAGCAGCATGCAGTAGAGATTTTATTAAAGAATATAGATGACGCTATAGAACCTTACTTGAAAGGTTTCACTATAAGAACCTTCTAAAAATTATTAACTAAGGTGATCAGTCTACAGGACAGCATACCTGATGCAGTCCCTCCTAAGGTTGAGAGTCAACCTCAGTGTAGACCTCAGCATCAGGAGTCTTCAAGGGCACCTCCTCCTAGGGAGGGGGAGGTACATAGTACTTGTGGTCCACCAAATAAGGGCAAGAAGCTCGTGAGCAGTGCACCTCCACCACGACCACAGAATCAACAGTCTCGACCTCCTTATAGGGCTTCAGAGAGTCAGTCGTCTTTACATCAGAGACTTAACAAGGAATATCCATTTAAAAGAGAAAGATTAAGAAAGATATTTACATTCCTTGTTAAGAAAGATGTTTTGACATTCCCATTCAATAAGAAAGCAGATGAAGAAGGGCAAACGGAACACCCACTATATTGCCCCTTTCACCGACATACTGGCCATACACTTGAATATTATTTTGTGTTCAAGGATAGGGTGGAGAGCCTTATGTCTAGTGGGAAGATCCATGTGTAGGATAGTGACTTAGTGCAGCCCTAGGGCAAGGCTACGCACATAGTGTAAAGGATTCAAACTCCAGCCACAGTAATAGTCAGACTTACAGTCAGGGCAGTAGTGGAAGATCACTCCACAGTTCTGAGGGAGAGTGACAGCTAGCACTCCCCAAGAAGACATAACAGATGATTAAGTAGACTCTACAGAGTTCAAAGGTAGTTGAGAGGAGGCCTCCCAAGGCTGAGTCGACAGTTGCCACTCCAGCTTCTTTGTTAGCACTTGACTTTCTTTTCTTTCTTCTTTTGTAGTGCCAGATGAGCACATTTTCCTTTGACTTCTATTTGTACTTGAGAGATATGTAAAAGAGAAAAAAAATGGTTGTAACCTCAGAGGGGAAGATAGGCCCCCTTCCAGCACTTAGGCTGAAGGACCCCGTTCTCTCTTCTATTGATGATTAATCAATAAAAGAAAATAAGATGATTTTTTATTATGATGACTCTCTCACTTCTTTTAGTTATACTAGCTTTGTAGTGATGACACATAAAAGGGTATGATCTCTCTATCTCATCCATGGGCAGAGAGATTTCTTCTTTTGAACTAAAATCTATTTCAAATTGAAATTGGATTTAGAAGTGAAAATTTTCTCTATCATCTTGTAATTCTTTATCTCATAGATAACTTTAGCATGTTGATGAATAAAATTTCATGATTTTCTTAATCAAGCTATTCTTATCAGAGGATATGATTTGTTTTGTAGATCCTTCTTCCTAGCATAAGAGAAGTGAGTCTTCTTCTCTTGTATTTGGAAGATGATCTTAGAACTGAGAAAAAGTTTACTTTTAGAGATTTGAAAAAGAAAGCAAGTTACAAAAAGTGAAAAGATGCGCAAAGTGCGCCAAAAGTGAAAGATGCACAAAGTGTATCAAATAAAAAAAAATTGTGTAAACCACACGAAAGTTGAGAAAGTGGCTCAAAGAGCCCAAAAGTGTTAAGTAAATAGCTTCCCTTTCTAGCAAATTTCTAAATCTCGGAAAATCTATATCCTTTTGATATTTTTGATACTTGAGTCTAAAAATTATAATTTTAGAATCATCATTATGCATTGATATCCTATAAGATATGGAAATATACTTTCATACAAGAAGTTTGGGAAAATTTAATTTCTTCTTCTAATTTAAATCCCTTTTTAGATTAGATTTCAATTCAAGAAAAGAAAATACTCATATAAAAGAGATAACACGACTCAGCTAGTATGGAGCTTGATCTGAGATAGTAAATTTATATTGAGGTTTTCTTTTTTAAATATTAGATGGATTCAGGTACTAAACTCCTCTGGGATATGTGCCCATTTGTCACTTTTGACTGGGTCCATATAATCAAAATATACATTGTGAGTTTTAGTGCCCCCAGTTTCACTTGCCACCCCAAGTGTGGTCTGGGATATCAAATCCAACGACTCGAGTCTACTTTTGAGATGTGATACTGGGTCTAAACCCACCTATGTTGGTTAGGTGTGGTGATAAGGATCCACCATCTCTATTTGAGTTCCTTCTTCCTATCAGTCATGATCTGATAGATGTAGCCCCCAGTCCGTTCATGTGAGTTGAATATGATAAGGGAGGTTGTAGTCTTTTATTTAGACATTTTTGAGATGTGATACTGGGTCCACACCCTCTTATGATAGTCAGGTGTGGTGATAGAGATCCACTATCCCTACTTTAATTTTTTCTTCCTATCAGTCTTGATCTGATAGATGTAGCCTCCAGTTCATTCATGTGGGTTGAATGTGATCGGGGAGGTTATAGTCTTTAGTTTAGACCTTTTTGAGATGTGATACTGGGTCCATACCCTCCTATGATAGTTATGTGGGGTGAAAGAGATACACTACCCCTATTTGAGTTTCTTCTTTCTATCAGTCCTAATCTGATAGATGTTGCCCCTAGCCCATTCATACGAGTTGAATATGAGCAGGGATGTCAGAGTCTTTAGGGTAGACTCTTTTGGAGGTAAGATACTGGGTCCACACCATCCTATGCTAGTCAGGTGTGATAGTGTTGATCCTCTGTCATGATGTTAATTTTGATGATATATTGATTTCAATATGATTGTGCTCCCCAGTTCATTCACATGAGTTGAATGTAGTCTGGGTTATCAAAACTAATGAGTAGATTCTTTATAAGATCCTGTTAGATCTCTTTCACAGTTCAGTTCATGTGGCGAACATGATCTGGATTATCAAAACCATTCACTGTCTCTATTCAAAATATAAATGTGATAAAAGAGGGAAGCTCTTAGTAGAGAAAAACCGGTTGCCCTTGTCATAAGAGGAACTCGGTAAAACTCTCTAAGAGCACAAATTTCTCAGTTTTGTTCATGTGGCGAATATGGTCTGGATTATCAAAACCATCCATGATCCCCATTTAATATATATATATATATATATATACATGTGCTAAAAAGAGGGAAGCTCTTATGAAAGCGAAATCGATTGTCTTTGTCACAGGAGGAACCCGGCAAAAAATCTCTAAGAGCCCAAATTCCCAAAAATTTCTCTTTCATTTCCCTTGAGAGTACTTTGGTGGTCTCTTCAAGGTTGAGTTTCCACTTAGTTGGTTGATTAATCCATATGATTCCGAATTGCTTTTCTTTGCTAGTGATATTTTACATTAAGTTTAGATGTCAACATCACTACCTTTCGGGCTTAGATCTTTCTGATGAAAGATCAGCCCCTTTCTGCCCTCTTTTGGCAGCCCACTCTCCCATTCATTCACCACTCTGATCTATCAGAGTGGTCCCATGAATGTGATAGTGTTACTTTCACTTTGCACAGGGTCCTACCTGATTAGGGTAGGTGTTACCACTGTGGCCTTTTGATAATCATAGATCTCACTCATGATTATCATACTAGATGTCAGGTGTGCTCCCTTATCACCTCAGAGTTGTTTTCTTAGTTGTGGTGTAGTACATCTATTCTCAAGTGTTAGCACCGCGACTTTTTCCAGTAGAAGATCAGCTACTTAGTTTCTTTACTCACTTACTTTCTACATTCGTACCCTACTCTTAGCTGCTAGAGTAGCCCTATGAATGTTGTGTTGATTGCTCCTACTCCCCACAGGGTCCTACCTGATCAGGATATGTGTTACCACTATGACTCTTTTGATGATTTTTCACTATTATACATGATTACTGTCCTCAGGTAGTGAGGGGGTCCCCTTTACTACCTAGAACTGCTTTACTTGTAGTGATGTAGTATACCTTGCCTCGGATATTAACATCACTACTTTGAGAACTTCGATCTTCTCGCAGAAGATCAGTTCTTCTACTACTTTTTGTGACCTATCTTACCATTCATATACTAGGCTTAGTTGACAAATTAGTCCTACGAATGTGTTAAGGTCACTTTCACTTCCCACAAGGTCTCACTAGTTTGTGTGGGTGTTACCACTGTGAGATTTCTCCTACTCAGAGTTGTTGCCCTGAGTAGCAGGAGTTCTCTCTCTCTGCTTTGGTTTTTTTCCTCTTACTTGGTGACATGGGGCGTCGTGCCTTAGGTGCCACCATCACCTCTTTCTTAAGCCTTGATTCTCTAGTACAGAGTCAGCTCTTCTAGATTTTTACCACTTCTTTCTCCATTGAGATCTGACTCCTAGCTACTGGAGAGATCCTTTGGATGTTTTGATACTCTTTCCTCTTCTTACAGGGTCCCCATCAGTTGGTATGGGTTTACCACTGTATCCTCTTTAAGGATTATTTTTGTTACTAGACTTAGTCCTACCTTTTGTAGTAGAGGTGCCCCCTCGCTACTTCAGTTCTTTTTACTCCTTTGGAATGAGATTACCCTTTTGCATCCTCTACTAAGGGTGTAAATCTTCCAGCTTTATTTAGGAGACGTCGTTCTGATGTCTTCCTCCCCTTTTGTGTAGGGTTAGGGCTCTTTAAGAGATCTCGATGGCATTTGGATACTCATGGCCACGACGATTTGTCCTCTATCATTTGGTTACAAGAACGCTAGCTTGAGATTCTTTAAGTAACTCTACCCTTAAAAATTTTTCATATACCTTTCCTTTCTTCCTTATATCCCTACACTAATCTGTGTCAGGTAGATGTTGAGATGACTTACACCTTCTACCCCGCTATTTAGATACTAATAGATGGGTAGTTAGCTTTACTTACATAGTTGAGAAAGCCTAACAAAGCCCCTGAGAGGTTGTTCTCACCACTTTACCCTCTTCACATCATTGTAGGCATATGCGTCAAGAGATTGTGTTGAGTGGACTTTGCTTTATACTATTTTTGGCATATGCACCAAGTAGAGACCCTGTCGTAGGCACATACACCGGGCAGAGGTTTTCTTTTTCTTTTGTCCTACTGCAGATATATGCACCGGGTGGACATTAGATTTTCTGGTTGAAATAGCCCGACAGAGTCCCTGGGAGGCATTTCTCACCCCCCTTTTTTCTCTTCACATCATTGCAGGCATATGCGCCGGATGATTGTATTGATTTCTTCGTCTTTATCCTATTATAGGCATATGCGCTGGGTAGGAACTCTGCTGCGGGCACATACACCGGGTAGAGGTGACTTTCTCCTTTTGTCCTACTACAGGCATATACGCTGGGTGGACATTAGAGTTTTTGGTCGAGAGAGCCTGACAGATTCCCTGGGAGGCATTCCTCACCACTCTTTCCTCTTCACATCATTGCAGGTATATATGTCGGATGATTGTGTTGAGTGTTTTGTCTTTATTCTACTATAGGCATATGCGCCAAGTAGAGACTCTGCCGCAGGCACATACACTTGGCGGAGGTGACCTTTCTTTCCCTTTTATCCTACTGCAGGCATATGTGCCGGGTGGATATTAGGTTTTCTAGTTGAGAGATCCCGACAGAGTCCCTAGGAGGCATTCCTAAACACTCTTTCATATTCATATCATTGCAGGCATATGCGCTGGGTGATTATATTGAGTGCTTTTTCTTTATCCTACTACAGGCATATGCCCCAGGTAGGGACTCTGCTACAGGCACATACACCGAGCAGAGGTGACTCTTTCCTCTTCACATCACCACAGGCATATGTGCCAGGTGATTGTGTGGAGTGTTCTTTCTTTACACTTCTTTTAGCATATGCGCCAAATAGAAACCCTGTCACAGGCACATACACTGGGTAGAGGTTTCCTTTTTCTTTATCCTACTACAGGCATATGCGCCGAGTAGGGACTCTACTGCAGGCACATACACAGAGCAGAGGTGACTCTTTCCTCTCCACATCACTGCAGGCACATACTCCAGGTGATTGTGTTGAGTATTTGTTCCTTACACTTCTTTTGGCATATGCGCCAAATAGAGACCCTACCGCAGGCACATTCATCGGGTAGAGGTTTTCTTTTTCTTTCGTCCTACTGCAGGCATATGTGCCGGGTGGACATCGACTTACTTGGTAGAGAGGGCCTGACAGAGCACTTGATAGGAACTCCTCGCTGCCTTTTTGTCCTGAGTGTCTTGTTCTGATTAGGCAGACACCAGGTTTCATGACTCCTTTCTTTGCTGACTCGACTTGGTCAGGCAAATACTGAGTCACGCCAATCCACTATTCTGAGATAGGCAGGAGGAGATGGGACCCCCTTCACCTTCTATTCTGCTGATTCGATATAGTCAGACAGATAGTCGGTCTACTTTTACTACTTTACTTTTGGTTCTTCTCTTGGCTCTGCACCTACTACAGGGTAAGGCCAGAGAAGAACCCCTCTACCTTTTTCACCCTTGTGGTGATCTTTGCTTTTGATTTTCTCTTTAGCTATACCCGCTCCATAGGGCAAGGCAAGGAGAGATACCACCTTACTTTTTCACCCTGGTGGTGATCTTTACCCTTGATTCTCTCTTTGGCTCTACCATCACTATAGGGCAAGGCTAGGGGAGAATTTCTTTACCTTTTCCTCCTAGCGGTGACCTTTACTTTTGATTCTCCTTTGTGTTCTGCCCTCGCTATAGGGAAAGGCTATGGGAGAATCTCCTTACCTTGTTTTCACCTTTTTAGGTGATCCTTACCGTTGGTTTTATTATCGGCTCTACCCTTGCTGAAGGGTAGGTCAGGAGAAGACACTCCTACCAGTTCATCATTTTAGTGAAACTTTACTTGTACACTGCTGCTTTTTCTTCTTTCTTAGGCTCTGCCCCCACTATAGGACAAGGCTAGGAGAAGAGTCTCATACTTTTTCCACCATCTCTCTGATATTCCTCCGCTTATGATTTTCACTCTACTTTCTGTGGCTTAGTCGGTCAATATCAATACGAGTGGTTCACTAGTTCTTCGCCACTCCTATTGGAGGTCCGTTTGTTGACCTTGATTTTGCCCAGACCCGGACCCAGGGTCAACCTGGTTGACCAAGTCAACCTAGGTTGACCTATTAGGCTTTTCTTAGCCCAAATAAATTTCTAATGCATTCAAACCCATCCAAGGCTCAAACCCTCATGCTCCTTGGCCTAATTGACTGGTTTGACCAAGTCAAACTTTGACTTGGTCAAATCTAGCCATTAATAGGTTAAATTAACCTATTTAGAGCCCATGAAGAGCCATTAAGTGCATTTAATTCCCCTCCATGGATTTGAAATTCAAAACCACTTCCAAATAGCTCTAATTTCCCTCCTAATACGAGCTTGATTAAATCCCAACCGTTCAAGAAGGATCTAGGGCTTTAAATATGATTATTTGATGTTATTTTGGGATCTTTGGCAAAACTCTCAAGCCCTAAGCCACCAAACTCGCTGAGATTTCGTGTGAGCGTCCCCACGACATCCTTCCACCTTTTCTAAGTGACTCCCACCATCGAGAGCCCGTCGCTGGCGAGACCCCGGCGAACCCGAGATGTTTTTCCGTTCTGAGCCGAATCTCGCTCGATCCAAGGAGATTTAGAGCTCGAGGTCAAGAGAAGAAATACTCCTGTAAATTTCACGAGTCCAACGCCTAAGAACACGAAAATCGGATGGTTAGATCTCTCAAAAACCCTTATAATAGGTCACAACACTTAGGTTTAAATAACTTTTTGAAAATCTGATTATTCTCCAAACAAACACTTCCCCAATGTTTCTATTCATGCATAGGTCATGTGTTTCAAATTTCATGTCATTTGGTTGAGTATCGAGGGAGAACGCGTTGAAATAGTGATTTAGGGCTCGGGTTCACCGTCCCATTGATCTGGGCCGTTGATCTCGAGATCAACGGCCACGATCTGTTCACACTATGCGCCTATCCTCCCGTGTATCAGCTCTTGTTCGATCTGCACCTGTCCAACTTGATCAGGACCGTTGATTTGAATCATGCGGAATCAACGGTCCGTGTATCAGCTCTTGTTCGATCTCCGCCGCCGCCGCCGTTTTCTATTTAATATTATATTTAAATTTTTTTTAAATGCAGATTTCTTTAAAAATGATTTAAAAATATTTACAAGTTCGAAAAATTTGTGCAATACCTCGTTTTGCTCGTATTTGCGGTCCCGTTAATTTAAAATTATTTTTAATTAAAAATATTATATAAACAATGAAAATACTATTTTTATATTATTTTAATTATTTTTATTATATTATTATCATTATTTCTTTAATTATAATAACAAATAATAATTGTTATTTTTTAAAACTTTTGTTACTATTTTAATTTTATTATTATTATAATGAATATTATAAGTATTTAAATATAAAAAGTATTTTT
>NW_021319179.1:385505-403874 GCF_001605985.2 Dendrobium catenatum
TATTTATATATATATATATATACACACACACACACACACACACTAATCTTCGGTACAGGTGGTCATGCTCAAGCTAATAAAAGGGGGGCACCATTATATTTTCTAATATTATCTTATGCAGGTGCTTGCTCAGCCCCCTAAATAAATGAGGGCTAAAAATAATTGTAACTACTACAGGTGGAGCTGCTTAGCCCTCATAATTAAGAGCATGGCTTGGCACAGCTTCAATGGGTTGAGTTTTTATTTTCATATATAAACTACTTGGTATTGATTTTTATTAGGATAACCTTACAGGGACTTTAAAATTTTTTTCTGCTTTATATTTGATGTAAAATTTATAATATTTGTAAAGAGTTGTGAAAATGGTCTTTGAGTGTGGATATTCTTATCCAACTCGAATCCCAAAAAAAGAAGGCATCCCTAAAGGGGGAGAGTCTTCTTCCATTTGGAAGATTGAGTTGGATGGCTTTAGATATCCAAAGAGAAAAGGCAATCATCCCCAAAGGGGAGAATTATCTCTTCATTTGGATATTCAAGCCATGACGGATCCAAGGAGTCCAAGGAGGATAGATCCAAGGAGTCGAAGGAGGAGAGATCCAAGGAGTCCAAGGAGGAGAGTTCCAAGGAGTCCGAGGAGAAGAAAATACCCAGAAGACTGAAGGCCAATATCCCACTCAAAGTCATTTGCGTCTGTCATAGGCTTAGAAATCTGGGTTATTGGCAGTGGTGCCCGGCCACTTTAGTTTCTGCATATTTGGGTTGTAATAAGGGAAATTTGCCTATGGCGATTTAGTTGATTATTTTTTTATTTATATTGATGTGTTTACCTGATTGTGTAGTAGAAATTACCTTTTTTTCTTAGGTTTCTTTCTTGCATGCCCCTTTTATTTTCTCCTGGATTCCGGTAGGCTCTCTAAGGACTATAAAATTTTTTTCTACTCATAACCAAAATTTAATA
Organism: Dendrobium catenatum; assembly: GCF_001605985.2. Lineage (NCBI taxonomy): Eukaryota > Viridiplantae > Streptophyta > Magnoliopsida > Asparagales > Orchidaceae > Dendrobium > Dendrobium catenatum. Next base: position 386,464 of record NW_021319179.1, read on the forward strand.
TTTAAGTTTTAAATCATTTAGAAACTTAACGAACCTAGGGAATTGTCAGAACAGTTCGGGGTCGCATGCATATTATTGCATTCTTCTTTCCTTGCTATAAGATATCTCCCTGCCTGCGGGTAGAGTCCGGATAATCTGGCCTATGAGGATGAAGTGCCAGACCTAGGGAGACTCAATCTTTTCTAAAAATTTATTTTCTATAAGCCTATTTTTTAAAATTCTATAGCATTCATGAGCTGACATTTCAACTAGCATGCATTGCATTAGTAACCAACTAAATAAAATTTAATTGCATTAGCTAGGAGCATCTGACCCCACATATGTCTAGGACCACTTAGGAAATTCTCTAGATGTCAGTCCTATTTCTAAAGAACTGTACCACCCACCCATCTTTCATAACTGACTTGATAGCATGGTTTTGAAGCGATTAGGTGGTTAGCTGGCTCCCCAATCCAGGCTGGGGTAAGTTCAAGTTTTGTACTGCATTAGCTAGGACACGGGTCTTAGTGTTTCGTAAAATACTAAACCCAACCTAGATTTAGGATTTGAAGCTACTACATTCGTTCTCGTAGTATGCCTTAAATAGTAGGTAGGTCCATTCCTTTCAGGGATTATAAATCCTACTTATCTGCGTCATAGGATGACGCCACCTCCATCTCTTTTCTTACGCATGTGATTGAGTGCTTGATTTTCTTTTGCCAATTTCTCCTTAGTACCCTAGAGCGTCCGAGTGCTGGTATGAGCCACGCATGTTGATTTACCTCTTTGAGACCTTTCTTCCTTCTGAGTAGTATTTCCTAGTCTTCTCCCCTATGCCAATCTTACTTTAGGAGGGGATAATGTATGATCCTTAATCGAGAGTTTTCTCGGGCTCCGGCCTGGGATGTAATTAACCATGAGGGCTTGCGCCTGTGGGAAACTCGGTCCCACATCTACTAAACCAAATTCGAACTATTATATCGGGTGGGGGAAACCTGTGATTAGGTCATATATATTACTACCCATCAAGGTATGTTGGCGACAACCTCTATCCTCAACGGTTAGTCGTATGCACGATCCAATCTGTCCCTTATAATTGACTCGTTCGCGCGGTGCTCTTTCAGAGGTCCACAGTTAACAGTATACAATCGCGAAGGATCGAAATGAGATTCTATCAATATTCAACCACTATAACCTGGATGGAAGATCACTAATTTCATAGTACATGTTGCAATGGCAAATGATATATCTCTCCAAAGAGAGAAAATATCATTTATTATCGATCGTTGAAATATGACTATATTGATCCCTATCAACTTGATTTTCCCTAAGATAATTAGTTTAAAATTTTGAAAAAATTGATTTTGAAAACCTGGTGTTTGTGATTCTAAATCTCCTACTAGTGTAAGCTATCGCAGTTAATTATATCGTAGGAACCAAAAATTCCCTACGAATACTCTCGATTAAAATATTGACAAATTTTTGTTGGAATATTTTCTATGAGTGATACCATAGGAGGTGAATTTTGAAATTTCAAAAGAGAATGAATCAAGATTGAACACTTATTAGTGGAGTCTGTGGAAGAGGAGTATGGGACAATTTAAGATTCTGGAATAATCCAAAGGTATCCCATACTAATATAAGTAATAGGCTTTAAGTCCTAGATTGAAAGAAGATTTAGTTAGAGTTGAATATTTAATTTGAAATTTGGGATTATATTCTCGAAGGTTGAGATCTTATTTCCAAAATATACTCCTGATCTTAAATCTAAATTGGGTACCATGCAGTGGTGACCCGAACCTAACTAATGTAATACAAAATCTTGACTTACCCGGTCTAGATTGGGGAGCCAGCTAATCACCTAGTCGATTTTAAATACATGAGTTTGATCATTTTATGAAAGAGTGGTAGGGGCATTTTTATTAAAGTTTTGGAGAGCTGGGTCTGACGTCTAAAGATTGTTTTAAGTGGCCCCTTGACTTATGTTGGGCAAAAATATTAAAGATATACATAATTAAAATTTAAACTCTTTTAAATGTGTTTCTAATATAATGCATATTGGTCAAAGTACTCAAATCATGAATGCTTGCAATTTTTGAAAAAGACTTAAAAATAATTTTTTTAGAAGACTAGGCTTTCCCAGGTTCAGTACCTCATCCTCATAGGTCGGATTATCTGAACTCTACCCCCAAGCAGGAAAGTGTCTAAAGAAAGGAGAGAAGAATGCATTAATATGCTTGCATCCCTGGGGTGATTCCTGGATAATTTCCTAGATTTGTTGTCTTTCTATATTAGATAACTGCTAAAATTTTAAATTTTTTATTACGAGTAGAAAATTTTTTACACACTTACGAGCCTCATGTATCCAGGCTAAAACTAAGAGTGACACAAAAATACAAAAAACTAAAAAAACCAGACAATCCTATAGGCAATCAAGTCAACACATCAAATATAATTAAACTAATTAATAAATGACTATAAGCAAACTATCTTACTTATTATGACCCAGAAATGCAAAAAGTAAAGTGCTCAGACACCACTAACAACAACCCAGGTTCTAATCCTAATACAGACGTCAGTGACTTTGAGTGGGATACTCTTTGTCTTCAATTCTTAAGTTCATCTTCTCTTTGGGCTCCTTGAATTCTTCGTAGCTGACTACCCAAATGGAAAAGAGAACTCTTCCCTTGAGGGGAAGGTTACTCTTTCCATTTTCGGAATAAAAAGATGATCCGAATTTAGATTTCCAATTATAAAAAAACTATCCCCCAAAGGGGTATCTTTTCCTCTTTAGAATCCAACCTTTGGACCTATATATCCCAACTTAAAGTTCGACTCTCACTCAATACTAAAATGAATTACATATGCATGAAAATAAAAATTCTAGACTATCTTGCAAGATTATACTAAGCATTTTAAATATCAAAACACATTCCCAAGCAGTTATACACACACACACACACACACACACACACACACACACACACACACACACACACACACACACACACACACACACACACACACACACACACACACACACACACACACACACACACACACACACACACACACACACACACACACACGCTGGTCATGCTCTTTTTATTCGGGGGATAAGCAGCTGAATTACATGTAGCATGCATATTAATTATTATTTTTTTTAGCCCCATTTTATTGCCCTATATGAGTGTAGACACCTGTAGAAAACTTAGTGAACATCCAGATAGTTCCTAACCTAAGGGTAATCTAATTACAAACACATCAATCCACAGAGTGCAATAAAAGTAAACAAACACATCAAGTAATTTCAATCACAAAATGCAATGAAATCTCAAAAACTTAGCACACAACAGAAAAGTAAAGTTTGGCCTATCCTAAATCTAGAGTTAGTTTTCCTAACAAGCCATCTAAATTATGTACAATAGGTCGTGCGGCTAGGGTATGTCATAAAATGGGTAGTTTGTTAGAAGCATCTAATGTTTGAGTTTATTAAGGCTGAAGGGAAGATTTATGTTTGAGTTTTAAGTATAAGTTTATTTAAGATTCATTTAGATGTATTTCAATTGTTCAATAACTGCTACCTTTGTTGCACACCGAGGTCGTGAAGTTTATTTCATTTTCCTTGGGGCTAAGTTAATAGCCTCATAGGCTTGGGTTACCCATTAACAATCGAGGTTGATTTAATTTCATTTAGTTGATTAGATAAATTTTATTAATCAAATTAAATATTGTTGGAATTTTAATGAATTATTGAATTTTTTAAAATTACTAAAATTATTTAAAAGTATTAATAATGGGTCCAAAAGTTGACTTTTTTTAATTAAAATGAGTTTTGAAGGTTCCAGATTTTTAATAAATATTAGACCTTATGATAAGTAATTAGACCATTGACACACTAAATTTAGAAATTTCTATAAAAAGTTATGAATTTTTGAAGTTTAAGCCTAGATTTTGACTAAGGTTTGACCAAATTGTTGACTTTCTATTTTAACCAAATTTTGAAGGTTTGATATTTTTAGAAAATATTAGATTTTAATTTGACTTAGATTCCTTTGAGTTTGATTGATTTGGATTTTTCTATAATTACTTATGAATTTTCAAAGTTTCCTTAATTATTTGAATTTTAAAAATTGGTTAATTAGGAAGGTTTTGATCATTTTAATCCAAACTCATTCTAAACTTCATGGAATCACTTCCAAAGGGCAAGGATGATCCATGAGAGTGTTTCCAGGTGTTTGAAAATTATTTGGGATTTTTAATAATTTTTAATTAATTAATTAATTAATTTTCCTTAAATCTTGAATTAAGATGAAATTAAGGGCTTGCCAATTGGGATTTTATTTTTCCAGCATTAATCGTTAAGAGATGATTAATTAGAGTCCTTAAATGAATTTTTGTGGATTTAATTATGATTTTTTGTGAATTATTTAAGGCTTTAGGTCGATTTTAGGGGTGAAATTTGAAGCTCCTAATTGGGGGACCAAATGAACCATAAATCCAATGAAATTTGGACCATGAGATCACCTAGTATCAAGGTCCAAACACACTAAATTTGAGTCCAAATAAAATTCTTTAAGATAACTAAATAAGCCACATAAGGTAACCTCTAAGTCACCTTGGAAAAATCCTTTGGAGCTATCCTAGGGTTGGATTGGGGAAATATTAGTGGCCCTAAACTCCCTATGCTAATCATCATTTACACACCATAGCATAAATCTTGATTCTCATTGGAGAAATCATAGCTCCAATTTGAATTTAAGGGTTAAACCATTACCTTTAAACCCAAATTGGCAAGAATTTGCCCTTTGGCACTTCAAACATGGGAAGAAAAATTTGGACATGTCAGGGACATCCAAATTTATCCTCCCAAAGCCCAAGCCATGGTGACTTCAATCAAGCACATAAATGTAATAATAGGTAAAATGATCAAACTAAAATAAAACTTAACACATACAATTAAGGCTTGGGACCATAAGGCATTTGTAGATCTCCCTGAGATCTTTCCAATGAGCTTAAAAACACCTAAAATGGTCAAGTGTGAAGGGAGATATGAATTTTGAATTTTCCCATGAATTTTGTATTTAATTAGCCTAGAATTACATAGTCAGTCGGTGCTTTTATGCGCAATGTGCTTTGATTGGGAAGCCAATCATTGGCGGTGACTTTGTTGTTGCAAATCTATTTTCACGACTTATATTTTGATGTTTGACAAACACTATTATTTCTCTTGGACTGCCTATTGCTTCTAACTTTTTAGGAATTGAAGAACGGACCAACAAACGGAGCCAGTTCAAGATTCCGTAGGTCTAGAGTTGTGTCAGTATGTACTTTATTTTTTCACTTCTTGAGTCTATTTGTAATGATCAAAGAGACTGATGCTAAGTAACCCTACACACACACACACACTTAAGAGAATTAGAATTTCTATTTTTACTCATATCAGCCAGGATGATATTTATATCGTCCTGGACGATCAGGTTTAAAATAGAAAGTCTAAATAAGGATTCTTAATTAAGGCATCCATCATTAACAGATCGGCCTGTATGATACGCATATCGGCCAGGACGATAAGCTCAAAACAGAAAAAAATTGCTGCCATAGACAATTAAGGTATACTGTATTTTTAATTAATCGGCCAGGACGATCATTGATTGGCCGGGATGATATTAACAAATTATGCCTTAATTGATCAAAAAATTAAGGGAGTATATAAGGATGATTGATACGATCATATCGTCCTAGACGATCACAGCATCGGCCAGGACGATCTATTCAAAAACCTTAAGTTACTTCAGGACGATAAATATCAGCCAGCTTGTATTCAGGGTGATGCTATGGACGATTTTCCTCTGATTTGAACTGATCTGCCGGGACGATCGTGAGATCAGCCTGGGCGATCAAGATAATTTTAAATTGTCCAGATTGCATTCAGGCCGATGGTCTGGCCAATATTCTGAGATTTGTACTGATCGGCCAGGCCGATGTTCATATCGGCTTGGCCGATATTGTCGGTAACTTGCAATTAATGAGCTCCTTTGAAGCTATTCTATTTAAGAGCTCTTGTTCAATATTTTGAGAGACATTTGGCTGCTGCCTTGACCTGAGAAGGCCTTGAGGAGAGAAAGAGAGAGAGGGAGAGAGAGAGGATCTTGTGAGGGGGAGCTTATGAGGGGATTCACAAGGGTTGCTTCAAGGATCGCTCTGCTTCTTCTTCGTCTAGAGTTTCTCATCCATGGAAGGGTCGGTAGAGGTAAGGAGTTAGCGTTTGGTTGTGGTTCTCTGCCTTGCCGGGGTGGCAAAAAGGAGGTTCTTGTAAAGGCTTCTCTGCCTAGCTGTGGGGGATAAAGGAGAGTCACGTTTGTAGTGCAATACTCGGAGGGCGCCTCCGAGGAGTGGACGTTGGTCGAGTTGACCGAACCATTATAAATTTCTGTGTTCTTATTTTCTTGCTTCTGCACTTTAATTTCCGCATTTATTTTTGTGGTGTGATTTTGGTTTATGCGATTTTTATTCTTTGTGAAAAGAGATTTTTAAAATACCAATTCACCCCCCTCTTGGTTAGCTTGGGCCAGTTGTATAGAGCTTAACATCCCTAACAAACTTTCAAGTGGTATCAGAGCGGGATTCATAAAAACTGAGTTTGAAAACTTTTTGAATTTAGATCTTTGGCTAACCTTGGGAATCCTAACACTACTGAAGGTTATTCAATTACACGACCTCCCTTGTTTGACAACTTACCTTTTGATTTCTGGAAAACCCGCATGTCAACATTTTTACAATCTACTGATTATCGCATGTGGATGCTTATCAAATAAGGTTATTCTCCACCTTCTTATGAAATTAATGGTGTTAAAACTGAAGTTGCTTTTACTGAATGGACTTTCGATGAACGAGATTTAGCTCAATTGAATGCAAAATATTTGAACTGTTTCTTCTATGATTTAAAATCTAAGGATTACATGCGTGTCTCCACTTGCAAAATAGGTAAAGAGATTTGGGATAAATTGTGTATCACCTATGAAGGTACTAATGAGGTTAAACAATCCCGTTTGAACATTCTCTTGCATAACTATGAACTTTTTCATATGAAATCTCATGAATCGATTTCTGACATGTATACTAGGTTTACTCAGATAGTTACTTCACTGCATGCACTAGGAAAAGAACTTCAAACTATGAAAGTCAACAAGATTTTGAGATGCTTGCCTTTGTCATATGATGTTAAAATCACTGCAATTTCTGAATCTAAGGATTTGAACACTTATTCTATTGATAACTTACTTGGCTCACTCATTGCTTATGAGCAAGGGGTGAAACAAAGAAATCTTGATGCAGGTGAGAAGAAGAAGGAGAAAACAGTTGCATTGAAGGTGCACAAATCGGATTCTGAATCTTCCGGGTCTGAAAGCGATGAAGTTGCCTTCATCACAAGGCAATTCAAAAGCTTTCTAAGGAAGAAACAAAAGCATCATCAAAATTGGAGAAAAGGTAAGGATCATAAACATGTTAAAGGATCGTCTGATTTTGTTTGTTTTGAATGCAGGAAACCTAGACATGTGAGCCGATTGCCCGACACTTAAAGATCACTCAAGTAAAGGGAAGGGTGAGGAGAAACCTAAGCTAAGGAAGGACAAGATGAGAATACAAAAAGCATTTTGGGCGGATTTAGCATCGGACTCATCGGAGACGGAACCAGAAGATGAGACATCAAAATTGTGCTTGATGGCAGACGATAATCCTGATCAAGAAGAGGTATGTGAACTTTCCTACGATAAACTTCTTGAAGTTTTAGAAAAAATTCATGCATCATATAGGAAATTAAAGAAAACTCATGCTAGCTTGAAATTAGAATTTTCGAATCTATAAAAAGAGCATGAAGTTTTTCTCAAAGATCATGCAACGATTGATTCAAATCACATGGCTCTTCTTGATGAATTTGATGATTTAAACAAAAAGCGTTTGGAATTAATTTATGAACATAATGCATTAAAAGTTTCACACACCTCACTTAATTCTGATCTTAAGAAACCTAAAGAGACTGAGAAAATTTTGAGGATTAAGAATGATGCATTAAAAAGAACTAAGTTGAGGATTCAAAATGATTTTGATCCATGTAAGAAAAATCGGATGACATCTACTTTTGATCCTAAGCCAGAACCTAAGAAGAGGTATTATAACTCATACCATTTAAGAAACCCTTTTCCTGGAGATAGATGTTTTTCATGTGACATGCTAGGACACATCTCACACACTTGCACCGTTCACCATATTACACATTAGGTGTGGAGACCTAAGATGCATGATTCACAGCATACCATTTCTGCATTGCATTCTACTTTTCCTAAGAAGAGGCCCAAACCAGTTTGGGTTCCTAAATCTTACTGTTGTTGAGTTTTGCAGGAGTGCTCTCACCAAAGACTTCGTGAGAGCATAGGATAACTGGACATATGAAGGCTCGCAGCTCATAATTGCTTAAACCTGCTGCTTCAATAAATTCTTGAAATGTGTTTTGTTTCTAGTGTGTTTTATTTCTGCTTTTTAGTTGTTTAAATTTGTTTTGTTTTCACTTTGTTTTTATAATCGGTTTTTCATATGTTGAGTCTTTTTAAGATTTTAGATTTTGGAGTTTTGAAGATTGTGCTTAGCTTTTCTAAAATTAGTTAAAGGGAGAAACACCGTTGATGTTTTCCCTCCTTCCGACCTTGTTTAGTGGTATGACTTTCTTCTCTAAATAAAAGTCTAACTCATTTTAGCCAATGGTTTTTGAAGCTAAGATTTTTTTTATCTTGCTAAAAAAAATCTATCTTCTACATAATATCTAAAGTTCTTATGTATCTTTCAAGTTATCTAATACCTTGCCATTATTTTCATCACATGACTTTGATTTTGTTTTGTGACTTGTTCTTCCCTATATTAGAGAGAGAGCTCCTATTCTCTAATATTTGGAGGATATACTCACAACTAAGGATCTTTTTAAGGGTTTTTGTTAAAGAGCCTTTAGCTTGCAAAAACTAAAAAGGAAAGAGTCCAATGACGCCAAATTGAAAAATAATATATATATATATATATATATATACACACACACAATTGTGTATAAAAAATCAAAAGATGCTCAAAGAGCCAATCAAAGATTCAAGAGGCATAAAATGAGCCCACTAAAAAGCAAGCTATCCTCTATTTTCAAAACTTTTAAAACTTAGAGAACTCATTGATTATTTGATGATTTCAAATTCCATGATTGAGAAAAAGTACTTTATTTTATTATTTATGAGATTTTTTCTTTGTAAACAAGTTTGATTGGATCTTCTTTTTACCCAATTAGGATTATTTTGAGTTAAGCATTTTTGTTTTTCAAAAGAAAATTTGTATCATAAAGAACGTCTGATCTAGGGTTAACAGAATCAGATAATTTATCTTTGTCTGATTAGGATTGGCTAAACTTCTTGATCTTGTGAAACTTTAAAGTTTAATTTTTTTTAGAACTTCTCATATGATGCCTCCCTAAAAAAAAATTAGAAAAATTAAAACTCAAAAATATTCATTTTTTTATTTTCGTTGTGTTTTTGCTTTCTATTACTGTGTTTTGTCTGTTTTCTTTTATTTTATTTTTTTGAGGGCTTTGATCATCACCATCCTTCTTTATTTTTCAAATTCTAGTCACATCATCCTGATCGATACCTTTATCGTCCTGGACGATAAGGCAAATTCTCTTCAAAATTCATCTGCTGACCTTTTCTATGCTTGCTGTAACTCATAGTCCTGGACGATCCTATATCATCCTGGATAATCTGATCGAACTCTGTTGCAATCATAATGATAGTCCTGGCCGATAGAATATTTCGTCTGGCCGATGCATTTTATGTGCATCATCCTGGCCGATACACTGGATCGTCCTAGCCGATCCACGTGTCAGCATGTTTGAATCTTTAAAATCAGCCCCCGACCATCCATTATTGGATAATCGTCCTGGCCGATCCACTATTCGTCCTGGACGATACACGTGGCACAAATTTAAAACATTTTAACTTCGGCCGATATGATCATATATTGTACATCGTCCTGGATGTTACACCTAATCGGTCCGGACGATCTGCTTTTTCAACGGTCGTCCAGCTTGACTCCTCGGGACGATCGCCTGTGTCTAATCGTCCTGGCCAATATCTGATTGGCCCGGACGATCGGACCGCCTTTTTGACCAATCGGCATGTACGCAATTATTGAGCAATATCAGCCTGGACGATTCTGCGATTGGCCTGGACGATATGGCCATTTCTTTAAATTTTGGCCGATCCAGCCATGGTTTTTCACTTTCCACCCTTTCTCCTCTTGTGTTTTCTTGCTAACTCCTCTCTATGGCTGGTGGGAAATGTGTTCGACAAACTTTTGGGAGTTCTTCGAGGGCTAGGATTGACCCTCATTTTAGGGAGGCAGAAGATGAAGTTGCCTATCATCGTTACAAAGAGTGCGGGATAACTGTCTCCAGAATCATCAATCCTGCCCACATCTCATACCCAGTAATGGATCTTTTCGCTCACACCTCCCTTTGTTTCATCCTGTCTCTTACTTTCCCCTTCAATACTGAGTTTCTTTGAGAATTCTTCGCAAACCTTCGCATTAACCCTACCTTCACAGCCCTGATCTCCTATGTGAATCGACGCCATCTCGAAATCTGTGTTGATCTTTTACAGCTATCCACCACCGGGGATAAGCTTCACTTAATCACTTTAGATCTTGACTGGTCCACGGTAAATCACTTCCTTCGCCAGACCAATGCACCTTTTCAGGTTGGAGAGACTAGCTCTTTAGTCAAAGATGCTAGGACAATCCAACATGTCCTTAGCACATCCATAATTCTAAAAGCCGGGGACCGTATCCACATCACCCCTCTACTTTCCCTCACTATTTTCTACATCATTTCTTATAGAGAATTCAATACAATGGACTTAATTTTTCGATACATTGATCACTTAACCATAATCCACGATCCAGGTCATAAGAGGAAACCTAATCTAGCCTTAGGACACATCATAGCCTATGTCCTTGAAACCAAATACCAACTTCAGTATCCTATTCCACCTAACCTCCCAACTCCCTTCTACTCAAACAGTTCTTTCAGTACCCTTCAAAGTACTCGTCTCCACCCTGGGGATGAGGAACCTCGGGGGGCTGGAGAGGAGGAGGCTCTCGCTCCCGCTCCCATTCCTGATCCTGTTCCTCTACACCAACAATCACCAGTTGATCAAATGATAGAGAGGTTTGATCGATGGGAGACCCGCTTTGACGCCTACGTTGCTGCACAGGAGCAGCAACACTCTGAGGACATTGCCCGCTACGAGCAGCACCGAACTGAGGATTTAGCTCGATTTGACATTTACCTTACTCACCAGTAGCTGCAGCATGACCAGGACATCGCCTCGATCAATGCTCAGTTTACCACACTTGCCAGCTACTTTCAGCAGCCACCTCCACCACCGTCATCTGATGATAAGGGTCCCTCGTTTCTCTAGTCTGTGTTTTCTGTTGTTTGTTTCCTGTTTTCTATAGTTTGTCTTTTAGTTTGTGTTGTGATATTTTCTTTTTGTACCCTCTTTTTGTGATGACAAAAGGGGGAGTAGGTTGTGGTAGGAAAAGTTGTTATGTTTGTAACTTTGAAATTTTGAAATTTTAATGAACTTTTTTTTTTTATTTTTCCTACTTGTGTTTGCCATCATCAAAAAGGGGGATATTATTGCAAATCTATTTTCACGACTTATGTTTTGATGATTGATAAACACTATTGTTTCTCTTGGACTTCCTATTGCTTCTAACTTTTTAGGAATCGAAGAACGAACCAACAAATGGAGCCAGTTCAAGATTGCATAGGTCTAGGGTTGTGTCAGTCTGTACTTTATTTTTTCACTTCTTGAGTCTATTTGTAATGGTCAAAGAGACTGATGTAAAGTAACCCTACACACACACACACTTAAGAGAATTAGAATTTTTATTTTTACTCATATTAGCCAGGACGATATTTACATCGTCCTGGACGATCAGGTTTAAAACAGAAAGTCTAAATAAGGATTCTTAATTAAGGCAGCCGTCATTAACATATTGGCCTGGACGATACGTGTATAAGCCAGGACGATAAGCTCAAAACAGAAAGAAATTACCGTCATAGACAATTAAGGTATACTGTATTTTTAATTAATCGGCCAGGACGATCATTGATCGGCCGAAACGATATTAACAAATTATGCCTTAATTGATCAGGAAATTGTTGAATCTAGTGAATAGGTTGTTAAACCTAAGTTAATGTCCCAAGGCTACCAAGAGGGTGGGTGAATTGATACTTTTAAAAACTTAATCCTCTTTTAAGTTTTAGTTGAACCGAAATTAAACTTTTAATAAAATTTTTATAGAAAAGATTTTCAACCATAAAATATTTAAAACAAAAAAAATGCGGAAAATAAAAAAGCAGTAAAGTAAACGACACAAGATTTATAGTGGTTCGGTCTAAAGCAGACCTACATCCACTCCCCAGAGGCACCCTCTGAGTATTGCACTAATACCAATAGTGTTTCTCCTTTTGCACCCACAACAAGGCGAAGAAGCCTTTACAAACACTCTTTTCACCACTACCCAGTGTGATAGAGAACCGTCGTCCTTTTATACAATCCACAGTGTTGGCAGAGAACCATCCGTCCTTTCACACTCTCCTAGTGTAGGCAGAGAACCTTTTCGGCTGTTCACACTCTCCTAGTATGGGCAGAGAACCCTTTCGGCTGTTCATACTCTCCTAGTGTGGGCAGAGAACCCTTCGTCTTTTCACACTTTCCTAGTGTCGGTAGAGAACCGGATCTCATTGACAGATCTTCTCACAAGAAATCTAGAAAGAAGAAAGAAAAAAGAAAAGATTGAAGTAATCCCAATTCACAAGTAGAGATTCTTACCTTTGAACACCAAGTGAAGCCTTCACGCTTCAGTGGTAGGAATCCTCCTTTGAATGCTCTCTCACACTCTCTCCTTGACTTTTCTTTCAATAGGCACGAAGATCAAATGGCAAAAAGATTGGGTGGCAGTCTAATTTGGACTATATATACAAAAGACAAGAAAAACCGCCCAAAAACTACAAGTTTTCAATTCTGTACGCAGTGGATCGTCCAGTACGATCGTAGATCATCCTGGACGATTTTACTTAAAGTGCCGGAAACGAACCTAATATAAATTGGTACGAACTATGTTCGTACATGCACATCGTCCCGTACGAACTATGTTCGTCCGGTACGAAACGGTTATTTCATAGGTCAGTTTCCAAAAATTCTACATGACATAACCAACTAACTTAAGTCGGTTCAGTTCGTCCTGGGACGAACAGGTTTTGTCCTGGGATGATTTTAAACAGAGAGTTTCGTCCATGGATGAAAATAAATTTCGTCCTGTACGATCTTATACAAAGAGTTTTGTCCCGGTACAAAAATTAATTTCGTACGGTACGAACTCATACAGAGAGTTTTATCCCGGTACGAACCTTATTTTTCATCTGGACGAACATTGCAAGTGAGAATCCCGAGAGTTTCGTCTAGGCACAAAAATAAATTTCGTCCTGTACGAATAGGACTTAGAAAATTTTCTCCTCGTATGTTCAGTCCGTTGCTCTTCTGAGGGGCTAATTGACATGATCGTCCCGTACGAACATGGTTCGTCCTGTACGATCAATTCATAAAAAATTGCCCCCAAAGAGTGTGTTGTGATTTTTTTTTGCTTAATTACAATCACTCCCTTTCATGTAAAAAAAATATGATTTACAAATGAATAGATTGATGTCTTCATTGCTTGGAGTTGATTTTCCTGAAATGTTAATACACACTAGAGCAAAAAATAAAATTTCTAAAAAGTGTTTAGAGATATATAAAAATAATAATATTTGAAATCATCAAAATAATACAAGTTGCAAGAATATGAAACATGCAAATAGCAACTCTCTCTACAATCTCCCTCTTTTTGATGATAGCAAAATAATTATTGTTTTTAGGGTTTCAAATTCTAAGATCTCCTAAACTCCCCTTGAATTGATGAACTCATGAAAATAAGGAGACATTTGAAAAAAAAATTGTTTTTAAATAAAGAAAACAACCAAAAATCACAAAAACAACACATACGAAATCAAACACTACGAAAATCAAATAGTTTGAAAACATACGCAACAAATAAACAATACGCAACAAACAAACAATTTTTTCCCCTTTTTGACAACATCAAAAGGTGAAGAAGAAAAGAATGTTAGAAATATAAGCAAAAATATAAAATTCATTTGATATTTTAATCTTGAAAGTGATTGAAATAAAGTATGCAAATAAAAATTGAAAAATATTAGGAAGACATGAAATTTCATATAATTTAAGAAGTGATATAACTTAGTAAATAAAAAGAGTTTTTCAAGGGCATGTGTCAATTTAAACATGAAGATAAAGAGAATCATTGCACTAAGGATGAATAAACAAATTTTAGGTTTCAAATTTCAATCTAAAATATGAATGAACATTAGATCAATTTGAATTAAGAGATCAAAAGAGTATGGAAAGAAGTAAGTACCACATGTGGCGCTTTGCGCATCTTTTTCTATTTTTATACCAGCACATTTTTGTGCATCTTTTTGATTTGGGCTTATTTTGTGCCTCTTTTTGTCATTGCAAATTTTTTCACACAAACTTTTGATTTTTGTACATTTGTACAATTTTTCAAGAGTATTTGAATTCTTTCCAAAATCAATAATCTAAAATTTCAAATTTTTCTTAGTGCATAAATACTAATTGAAAAGAGAAATACAAAATAAAAAACATCTGAATTGCAATAATAATATCAAGATAATGTAGTATAAATAAGAGACATGGAATTGAAAATTCTAAGAATATCAAGTTGTAAGCATGTCTTAAATTTTGAAAAATCATATTTTTCTAATGAAATTAATTTAAATTTACAAGTTAAATAAAGCACTATTAAGATTAAAATAAAATAAATGTCATAAAGTCTAACACACATTTCTAAAATATTTAACAGCAAAACATTGAAACTTATATTGATATTGCATGAAAACTATTACAATTTAAATTTTTTGATATCAATAACAACATAACTAAAATATGGAAAGATAACACATAAAAGAAAATCACTAACACAAGAACAATACTGAAGTATAGAACAGACATAGAGCAAACACTGAACAAATATAGAACAAACACTGAACAAATCACTCAGATGGACCCTGATCTGGAGGAGGAGGTGGTGCTGCACCAAAAAAGCTAAAGTAACTACTGATCGTGAACATGTAGGAATTAATGGCATTTATTTGTTCACGCATATATCCCATATCCTGATTATGCTGAAATCTTGCTACTGCAGATGAGTTTCAATTTGATCAAATCTTTGATTAAAATGAGCCTCTAAATTTTTAAATCTTTGAACCAAATCCTCATAATTTGGTCCAGCAGCATGTGAAGGTCCAGCTTCTTCTTCTGTTTTGCTTAGAACTACATGAGTTCTACTGGGTTCGTCCTTATTGAAGATAGCTCTAAAGGATGCATCGTTGTTGTAGAGCGGTTCTTCAAAGTCTTGTTCAGGATGAGTTAAATCATACTTCTTCTCCAGAATATAAGAAATAAGATGTCCTAATGCTATGTTCTTCTTCCTTTTATGATCAAAATGACCAATTTTAGAGAGACTATATATATAGTCAATTAAGAGTTGAGCCTCATCTATAGGTTGTCTAGTCATGATCAAATAGGTAATAGTAGAAAGAAGAGGAGTGATGTTGATTCTATCACCAGCTTTAGGGATAATGGAAGTTCTAAGACCATGCTGGATGATACGGGCTTCACGCAGTAAAGTTGAAACTTTAGGTTGCTGATCCTTAACTCTATTTCCTCTAATCACTCGATTAACTTCTGTCCAATAAAAACTTGAGTTTGTCAAAGTGTGTGCCATTAACCCTTCAGTCCTTAAGTTTAGAAAAATACCAAAGTCATCTTTGGTGATTTCAACTTTCTTTTTGAAAACAAAGGAAGTGATAACAGAGTGGTCGGAGTTGAATGACATGTTTGCCAGAAAATAGTGGAAGGTTTCTTTATTATAGAAGTGAACTAGAGTGAGGATCAAATTAAATTGAGTATGGGCAAACAAGTGCATTACCTTGAAGGTTAAATGATCCTGTAGGAGAACTCTAGATGGAGTGATTTTTGCAGAGACAAACCTAGGAAAAGATTCTTCATTGGCTCTAGACATGAAATTTTCGGATGTATTCCTAGGAGGCCCCTTAGCCAAAGTCTTTTGGCGCTTGCTAGAACTTGCCATTGAAGGATTTGTAAAGATGAAAACTTTGAAAGAGATGTGTGAGAGTGACTGTTCAGTAAAAATTGCCGTCAATTTAAAGAATTACGACTGTTCGTACCAGAAGAAATTTCATTCGTCCCGTACAAATTCGATTCATCCCCGTACGAAAATATTTCGTATGGACGAATGAGTGAGTAAAAAAAAATAACGGCTTTTCGTAATCGCACAATTTATGAAGCGTCCTTTCGTACAGACTTTTGACCAAAGCGATCGTACAGACGAACACATGTTCGTACAGATGATCAAAAGTTAACTCATTTTAATGGCAGTTAAAACCGTCCCCCACTATGAACCGACATCTATTTGTCTGGACAAACCAAAGGTTCGTACAGACGAAGTTCATAATAAAAACTGTCTTACCCGTTCAATTGTTGTATTCCATCGTCCCGTCGTTTGAGAAAAAATATTTCGTCCCCGACGATCGTGAGGATCGTACAGACGAACTACATTAAAAACTACTCTTAAGACGGTTTGAAATCACGCAGATTGACATTTTACACACATCGTCCTGTACGAAAAATTTTCGTCCCAGACGATTAACACAAAATTTTTGAATTTTTGTATTTTTATCAAAGAAAAAAAAAATGAACACACAAAACACAGTAAACAACGATAAATGTACATACTCTAAATAAAAATCACTCAAAAACAAACAAAAATCACAAAAAACAAAATCATAGAAACATAAACTACGAAAACATAGCATCAATGTTGCAAAAATATTTTTATTTAAGCATTTAAATCAATTACACCAAGCCTTATTCTTAATGCACTGAAAGTATCAAAGGCTAAAGGTTTTATAAAAATGTCTGCAAGTTGATTTTCAGCTGAAACATGGGTAAGTTCAATTTCTCCCTTGGATATATGATCCTTTATGAAATGATGTCTTATGTCAATGTGTTTGGTTCTTGAATGTTGAATAGGATTTTTGGAAATGTAAATAGCACTAGTATTATCATAATAAATTGGAATTGTGCCTATAGTTAATCCTAAATCAATCAACTGTTATTTTAACCAAAGTACTTGTGCCACACAACTTCCTAATGCAATGTATTCTGCTTCTG
>NW_021319179.1:409682-441427 GCF_001605985.2 Dendrobium catenatum
AGTGGTAGGAATCCTCTTTTGAATGCTCTCTCACACTCTCTCCTTGACTTTTCTTTCAATAGGCATGAAGATCAAATGGCAAAAAGATTGGGTGGCAGTCTAATTTAGACTATATATACAAAAGACAAGAAAAACTGCCCAAAAACTACAAGTTTTCAATTATGTACGCAGTGGATCGTCCCGTACGATTGTAGATCGTCCTAGATGATTTTACTTAAAGTGCTGGAAATAAACCTAATATAAATTGGTACGAACTATGTTTGTACATTCACATCGTCTCGTACGAACTATGTTCGTCCAATATGAAACGGTTATTTCATAGGTCGGTTTCCAAAAATTCTACAGGACGTAACCAACTGATTTAAGTCGGTTCAGTTCGTCCTGGGACGAAATGGTTTTGTCCTAGGACAATTTTAAACAGAGAGTTTCATCCAGGGACGAAAATAAATTTTGTCCTGTACGATCTCATACAGAGAGTTTCATCCCGGTACAAAAATTAATTTCGTACGGTACAAACTCATTTAGAGTGTTTCGTCCCGGTACGAACCTTATTTTTCGTCTGGACGAACATTGTGAGTGAGAATCCCGAGAGTTTTGTCCAGGGATGAAAATAAATTTCGTCCTGTACGAATAGGACTTAGAAAATTTTCACCTCATATGTTCAGTCCGTTGCTCTTCTGAGGGGCTAATTGACATGATCGTCCCGTACGATCAATTCACAAAACATTGTCCCCAAAGAGTGTGTTGTGATTTTTTTTATCACTACCTTTCATGTAAAAAAAATATGATTTACAAATGAATAGATTGATGTCTTCATCGCTTGGAGTTGATTTTCCTGAAATGTTAATACACACTAGAGCAAAAAATGAAACTTCTAAAAAGTGTTAGGATATATATAAAAACAATAATATTTGAAATCATCAAAATAATACAAGTTGCAAGAATATGAAACATGCAAATAGCTACTCTCTCTACAGAAATCAAGGGAGTAATTAAGGATGATTGATACGATCATATCGTCCTGGACGATCGCAGCATCGGCCAGGACGATCTATTCAAAAACCTTAAGTTACTTCAGGACGATAAATATTGACCAGCTCATATTCAGGGCGATGCTCTGGACGATTTTCCTCAGATTTTGAACTGATCTGCCAGGACGATCATGAGATCGGCCTGGATGATCAAGCTAATTTTAAATTGTCCAAATTGAATTAAGGGCGATGGTCTGGCCGATCTTCTGAGATTTGTACTGATCGGCCAGGCCGATGTTCATATCAGCTTGGACGATATTGTCGGCAACTTGCAATTAATGAGCTCCTTTGAAGCTCTTCTAATTAAGAGCTCTTGTTAAATGTTTTGAGAGACCTTTGGCTACTTCCTTGACCTGAGAAGGCCTTGAGGAGAGAAAGAGAGAGAAGATCTTGTGAGGGGGAGCTTATGAGGGGATTAACAAGGGTTGCTTCAAGGATCGCTCTGCTTCTTCTTCGTCTAGAGTTTCTCATCCATGGAAGGGTAGGTAGTGGTAAGGAGTTAGCTTTTGGTTGTGGTTCTCTGCCAGCTTCAGGAGGAAGCAAAAGGAGATAGGTTCTCTGCCTTGTCGGGGTGACAAAAAGGAGGTTCTTGTAAAGGCTTCTCCGTCTAGCTGTGGGGGCTAAAGGAGAGTCATGTTTGTAGTGCAATACTCGGAGGGAGCCTCCGGGGAGTGGACGTAGGTCGAGTTGACTGAACCATTATAAATTTTTGTGTTGTTGTTTTCTTGCTTCCGCACTTTAATTTCCGCATTTATTTTTGTGGTGTGATTTTGGTTTATGCAATTTTTATTCTTTGTGAAAAGAGATTTTTAAAATACCAATTCACCCCCCCTCTTGGTTAGCTTGGGCCAGTTCTATAGGGCTTAACATCCCTAACAAACTTTCATTTGTAACAATTGGGTTAATCATAGCCATCGGATCAATGATCAGATGGCCACAATTAAACGATTTCAAAACTGTCAGATCAAAAATGGGCATTGATCTAAATTAATGGTCTCGATTACATTTTCAACCTCCCACTATTCCTCAAAGCCATTAAGCTATTTTGGCTTGATCGAGTGATCACACCGGCATATTCACACCAAACTTCATGGGAAGGATCAGGGCATCATAAACCATCAATTTAATGGCCAGATTTTGGCGATTTGATGGGTTTCTTTAGACTTGGCCGCCACTACCTAGCTAGGAGCTCGAGATCGAAGTCTCATTATGTAGAAAATCCTAACGAATGGTTTTTTCTATTGAGAAGTTTTAGGAGGGGAGGGCGAATGTATATCTTCAAACTTTGGGACCGAAGGATGGCCGGAGGTATGACTTTGAGCGGACCGTAGATGTAGTTCGCCAGAGTTTGCTCGAATGGATGGATGAAAGCAATTGAGAGACTGGGAAATGAGAGAGGAATTTTGAGGGAGCTCTGGGGAGCAATTTTGAAAAGCCATTTATGAATGACGGCCCCTGGAATGAGATGCCCTGTTCAGCTCACGCCAACATCCATAGATGGTTGGGATTGATTGGGCAAGGCATCAGATGGACTCTAGGTGGGAGGGGACATCCTCCTAGAGAGATCGTGCTCTTGAAACCAGTGAGGCCACACCTTGGAAGGCTCAGGATTTGGTCAAAAATGGGGAGAACACCATAGCTCAATCTCCATTGCTTCTAGCCACTATTGGCCAGGGCTTAAAATTGGTTGATCTAGAGAGGTTGATGGGGATGTATTGAGTTTGAATATGAGATCAATTGAACCTAGGGAAGTGTAATTCAATTGAATGGCTTGGTTTGACCCAAACTTCCCCGATTTGGGTTAAACTGGGCTTGACCCAAGTCAAGTCAGACCCTGGGTCAAATGTGCAAGGTAGGTCTGGGTTAGGTGCACCCAATGCAAGTGGAAATTGGGTTTGAATTCCCAAGGGTTGGGCTGGTTAGGGTAGATTCCTTGGACCTATGGCTACCCAATAGAGGTATTGGTTGAGTTTGGTGAAGTCTAGGTTAGGAATTGGATCAACCCAAGGTGGTTTTGGTCACTTTGGGTTAGCCTAATTCTTGACCCAAGTTCACTTAAAGTTTGGATTGGCTATGGGAGGTGTATTGGTTCAAAGGGGACCCAGTGCCACCATTGGTTGGGTTCAATTGGGCTAGTATTGAAAAATGGAAGGAAAAAAAATTATTCCCTTTTTCGACATTATGAAAAATAGGTCAATTCTAACTTTTTGGGAATCATAGATTTTTAGGTTGTGCCCCGTCGAGAGGATGCTGCACCATCAAAATATAATTCCCATACAGGATCTTCAGATTCCCTTAAACTCATAATTTGTTCATTAAGTAAATCATCATTTAAAGGAGAATCCACTGGCAGTGGACGCGCTGCAAGAAAGTCGATAATGACCTGACCTTTCACAGCACGTAGGGGAATGAAAGTAATCTCAAATTGGAGTAATATCATAGATCATCGAGCCAAATATCCTGACAATGTAGGTCGGGTCATAAGATATTGCAAAGGGTTGATTCTAGAGATCAGACTGATCGGATGAGAAAGCATGTAATGCCTTAGCTTTTGGGCTGCAAAAGCAAAGCAAGACAATACTCCACGATTGAATGGTATCAAATATCAGTAGGTAGGAGTCTTCGGTTGATGTTATACAGAGCATTCTCTTTCCCCTTGTCGTTAACTTGAGCTAACAGGGCACCTAAATACTCATCTAGGACCATAGTGTAGAGGATTAAAGGTTTTCAAAGAATAGGGACTGCCAAAACTAGTGGATTAGAAAGATATTGCTTGATTTTTTTAAGGCATTATGACACTTTGCATTCCATATGAATTTAGCATCCTTTTTGACTAGGTTGGAGAAGGGTTGACATCTCTGGGAAAAGTTGGAGATAAACCTCCTTATATATGCTAACCTCCTTTGAAGAGACATTAACTGAGTAAGACTTGTAAGAGGTGGTTTATCTAGGATGGCCTCAATTTTAGTAGGATCAATCTCAATTTTGCGGTGCCTCACTAAAAATCCTAAGAATTTCCCCTAAGTGACATTGAAGACGCACTTTATAGGGTTCATTTTTAAGTCATAGTGGCACAAACGCTTGAAAACAACTCTTAAGTCATATAGGTGAGCATCTTTAACCTTACTCTTAACAATAAAGTTGTCGATATAACACTCAATCTGATTGTGGATTAAGTTGTCAAAGATATGAGTCATGGCCCACTGGTGTGCATCACCCTATAATAAAAGATTCCTATGGGAGTCCTGAATGCAGTGTTTCTCCCATCTTCTAGGGCCATCTTGATTTGATTATAACTGGACGAGCCATCCATAAAGGAGAAAAAATCTTGAGAAGAGGTGATGTCCACCATAAGTTTATGTATAAGCCAATGAAATTCATCCATGGGACATGCCTTATTCAGATACCTATAGTCGACATAGATCCAAATTTGACCATTTTCTTTCAAACTAGCATTACGCTAGCCACCTAAGAGGGATATTATTCCACTCGAATAAACCTGGCCTCAACCAACTTCTTAATTTTAGAGACGACTTGTTGCTCAATCTCTAATCACATGCATCGAGGACATGTTTAACAGGAATGGCATCATATCGAATTCTGAGTTTATGAGCAGCTACATCAATGGATAGACCTAACATTTCATTATAGGTCTAGGAAAAGTAATCCCTAAACTCATATAAAATCTAAATTAGATCTTGAGACTTATCCTCACTCAATAAGGTACTAATGAAAGTGGGGTGGGGGTCATCATCGGTTCCCAGCTTGATTTCCCTTAACTCATCGATTGTCAACTTAATTTCTTCCTCAAATTTAGGGGGTGCATCCCAAACTTGAAGTTCATCGGGATCATCTAAAGTCTCCAAATAGAGCATGTCAAGGGGACTGATGGCATCAGTAGGGACATTGTAAGATTAAAGATAATAAGTTATTATTAAAAATATTCATCATCTTCAAATGAACTAAAGGTACCAAAGCTGATATCACTTGTCAGATTTTTCTTGATTTTTGTTTGCCAAATTTTTTTATGGCATCTTGCTTGACCATTAGTCCATCAATACCACACGGGGCCTTTAGATAAAGAATTATTTATACATATAGAGAAGTAGCCAAAAAGTAATTCCATTAATTTATTAAAATCTGCCTCCTTAAGGGTTACATCACCTTCATCCCTTGAGGAGAAGGAGCTAGGAAAAAAATTCTGGATTTTCTTCACTTCATCATTCAGGTTGGGGGCCACTTTAATCTCTAACCCTGCAATCCTGCTAGCCGACAGTGGGGTCAAGGAAAGGGCCTCAATCCTTTTATTGAGCTTTTTATGCATAGTTAATTCAAGCTCATCACTTTTGACTTTTAAAACATCAATCTCAGGGTCACTATCCTGATCTAAAGTGACATCAAACTTGGGAGGAGTGTTTCTATTCTAGTAGTTGAAGGAAATCGTAGCACCCCATCATTCTCTTGATTCCTGATTAATATATACGGGGGTTGTTTTTCATTCTAATTAAGCATGGCCTCGACCATGTTCCCTTAAAGCCATCCTCCCATCTCTTTGAGGCAACATGTTTTGAGGCCCATGGAAAATGATATTGAGGTCATCTTCACTACTTGATTCCATCAGTTCTTGATTTTTATCTTTAACTTTTTCTTTTGACTTTAGTTGGAAGCTTGTTTAAACATTTTCTCCTTAATTTTGATCTCAACTTTAGAACGAGACGAGGACCCTTTTGGTATAAAATAAGTAGCATACTCGTAGATCACAATTTCTTGAATTGAGAATGGTTGCAAATAACCCTTAATCACACGTTCAATTTCATCTCATTGGTACTTGACATGTTGGTGAAGGGTAGATGGAACCATTATGTGTTCATGAATCTAATGACCTAGGAGCATATTAAAGGACATTGCTGATCCAATTATATTAAATTTAGCTTTAGTTTTCAACTCTTCTATCTTTAGAAGAAGGGATATCAAACCTAAAGTTATCTCACCATTTTTATTAAACCCATGAAGCACCAACTTGTCAGTTGAGAGCTTGTTAGTATCAACTCTAAGGTATATATTTAGATTCATTATGTTGACCGATGCACCCATATTAACAAGGACTTTTAATAACTTGAAATTGCCTACATCTATGATAATGTAGAGCGGCGAGTGTGATTGGCACTTTCTAGAAGTAGATTTTCATCTGAAAAGGTCACCCTAAGAATTTCTTTGAAGTATAGTGCATCATCTCTTAAAGTCAAAGCTAGCTGAGCTAAGAAAATCTTGAGATTGAGAAGTGCCTTAATTAAGGATTCCCTCATTTCTTTGGAGAGAAGGAGGGCGTCGTAGATGCTCAATTGGGCTGGCAACTTCCTAGGATGGGCTAGAACATTCTAATCAACCTTAGGAATGACATATTTGAAACCTGGAGGAATTAAAGAAAAATTGAATTATTAAGGGGAATTTGGATTTAGATCTTCAGAGACAGCTTATTTGCCTTTATCCTTAGGGGGAAGCCTAAGGGGTCAGACCTTACCTCCATGAAGTTGCATCTGCTCGATGTCCTCAGGAGGGCAAACTAAGGTGGAGTATATGCTCACCATAGACATTGGGCATCGTTTCTTGAAAGGGAGTCAGAATCTAAAAGATCTATCATAATAGGACTTCCCTTAAAATTAATTTGGGGGAAGTCACTTTCTGATAAGTCTTGAAATTCAACATCTCCTTGTAAGGTCAATTCAAAAAGATCATATTGTTTAATATTCACATTGATCTCAATAGAATTTTGAGTTAGAGGAGAATAATTCTTGTATTTTGGACTCATGGTTAATCATCAAATGGATGGATGGGAGTGGCTGGGAGACTAGGAAATGAGAGAAGAATGTTGAGGGAGCTTTGGGGAGCAATTTCAAAAAGCCAATTATGAATGATGTCCATTGGAACTAGCTGCTCCATTCAGCTCACTCCTGCAATAATGGACTGCTTGGATTGACTGGGCAGGGCATCAGATTGATGCTAGGTGGGAGGGGACATCCTCCCAAAGAGATCGTGTGCTTGAAATCATTAAGGCTAGGCCCTGGTAGGCTTGGGATTAGGCACAAATTGGGGGGGGGGGTGCAAAGGGGGGGGGGGGGGGGGGGGGGACTACCGAAGCTCGTTCTCCATTAGTTTTGGCCACCGCCGGCTAGGGCTTAGGGTAGGCTTATCTGAAAAGGTTGATGGGGATGTGTTGAGCTCGAATATGAGCTCAATTATACCTACGAAAGTCAAATTTGATTGAATGGCTCCTGCTATCCCAAACCTACTCGGTTTGGGTCGAATTGGGCTCAACCCAGGTCCTGTCAAACCCTGGGTCATAGGTCTGGGTCAGGTACACCCAATGCATGTGGCAATTGAGTGTGAATTCCTTTGAGATGGGAGATGGCTTATTTTTATGTAGTTTTGGCCATTTTGGGCTAGCCTAGAGGTTGACCGAAGTCAACCCAAGGGCTGGGCTGGCTAGGGTAGATGCCTTAGACCTAGGGTTACCCGATAGAGGTATTGGTTAAGTTTGGTGAAGGCTAGGTTGAAAATTGGATTAGCCCAAGGTGGTTTTTTCGGTCACTTTTGGTTAGCCTAATTCTTGACCCAATTTGACCCAAAGTTTGGTTTGGCTAGGGGAGGTGTATTGGGTCAAAGGGTACCCAATGCCACCGTTGCTTGAGTTTAATATTGTTATGATTGAAAAATGGCTAAAGGGGAACCTCTCTATTGGCACTTGGGCCAAGCCAAATGGCTAACCCAAGTGGGCTCAACACTTGGATCTCCAAGAGGGGTATCTTGGGAATCTAAGGGGTCACCCCATAAGCTTAGATGTTGTTAGGGAGGTCTTGGTCAAAGTATTTGAAAAAATGGAGGTAAGTATTTGAAAAAATGGAGGTGTATGGAAGATTTGGTCAAACTTGGTTGTCTTGGTCAACCAAGTTGACCTAGGGCCAAGAGTTGAGTCCGTTGAGTTAAAATTGATTATTTGATCTTAATGGGTGTGGTTGCAAGCCAAGAGGGAGGCATTTGGTTTGAAATAGTCATTTGATGCCTAAGGGAGCACCTTAGTGAACCATGCTTGACTTGGTCAACTAGGTCAAACCAAAGTGTGAGTTGTTGCGGATCTATGGTTTATAATTTTGATGATAACAAATAATTCTTATTTCTCTACGACTGCTTTCTACTAACATTTCAGGTTCACACGATCGGACTGCAAATTGAAATCAGCTCAAGATTGGGTAGACTAGGTCTGAGTCAGTTTGCACACTTTTTCCTTTCTTGAGTATTGTATTTATTGTGGCTCCTGATGCTTTGTAATGTATAAGAGTTTATGACTTTTCCCTAGAGTTTACTGTTTTTGGTAACATCATCCTGGATGATATTTAAATCGGCCGGGACGATCTGTTCAAAAGTAGAAACCCTAATTAGGGCATCCTCATTAAAGCACCCGTCATTATGCAAAACACATCATCTTGGATGATTTTGTATCAGCCAGGACGATAGGCTCAATTCAGAAAGAATTTGCCACCAGATCTATATAAAAATAACCTATTTTTGGACATCGTCCAGGTGGATCGTCCAGGACTATAAAATATCATCCAGGACGATCCATGTTAATTTTTCCAAAATTTCTCTGAAATTTAAGGAAAGTAATTATGACTTGATTTCACGATCAAATTGGCCTGGACGATCGCAAAATCGTCCTAGCCGATATGCTGGACGATTGGTCATTAGATAGCTGTTTTTCAGGGCAATGTTATGAATGATATTCCACAATTTGTTTTGATCGTCTAGGACGATATATTATCGTCCATGACAATATGAATAAACTTCTTCTGATCATCTCAAATCGTCCCAACTGATTGGGCTTAAATTGCACTGATCGTATAGGACGATATTAGTATCATCCTAGATGATAATGTCGGCAACTTGTATTAATGAGCTCATTTTTAGCTCTTCTATTTAAGCTATGACAAGGCACTTTATAACTTTGTTTGGCAGCCATTGTAGCTTCGTTCTTTTGGGGGAAACTTGAAGAGAAAGCTTGAAAGGGAGTGAGGAAAGGGTGGAGTTTGAGAGAGGGAGAAGATCCTGTGAGGGGGGACTCAAGGGAGTGTGGTGAGCGATCCATACAGTTGCTCTGGCAAGCTCGCACCTGAATACCGTCGGATTCAAGGCTTGTCTCGAGGGAAGTTCACCAAAGAAGAAGATCTCTTTGGTGTCAAAGGACCCGGCGACTCTACTTCACTGGGGAAGGTGGAAGTGATTTTATAAGGGCTTCTCCACCTAGCTGTGGGGGCTAAAGGAGAGACTTATTTTAGTGCAATACTTGGAGGGTGCCTCCAAGGAGTGGACGTAGGTCAAGGTTTGACCGAACCACTAAAAATCTGGTGTGTTCTTTTCTTATTATTGCTTCCGCATTTAATTTTCGCATTTGTTTTATTTGTGGTGATTTTGATTTGTGTTTCGATTTAAAGTTTCTTCTTTACCAATTCACCACTCTCTTTATTTAGCCATGGGCTAGTTCTATAGGGCTTAACATCCGTAACAAACTTTCAAGTGGTATCAGAGCACTTTCTAGTGTCATCTGAGCACTTTTAAGTGGTATTAGAACACTTTCTAGTGTCATCTGAGCACTTTCAAGTGGTATCAGAGCGGTTTTCAAAAAAAAAGTTTTTAAAAGCTTTTGAATTTCGATCCATGGCTAATTTTTCAAATCATAATATTGTGGAAGGTTATTCAATCATCAGACCACCTTTGTTTGAAAATATTACATTTGATTTTTGGAAAATTTGCATGACTACTTTCTTGCAATTGATTGATTTTTGCATGTGGCATATGATTTTAACTGGTTATTCATCACTATCACATATTGTTAATGGAGTTAAAACTGATATTCCTTTTAATCAATGGAATAGGGAAGAACAAGTAAATGCTCAATTGAATGCAAAATCTTTAAATTGCTTTTTCTGTGCTATAAATTATAAAGATTTTATATTAGTATCCACGTGCACTACTGGTAAGGAAGTTTGGGATAAACTACACACCATATACGAAGGCACTAGTGAAATCAAGCAATCCAAGTTGAATATGTTAATGCATGATTTTGAACTATTTTCCATGAAACCTTTTGAAACGATCTTAGATATGTATACCAGGTTCATTCAAATTGTAACATCATTGCATGTCTTAGGAAAAGAATTTTCAAATTTTGAAAAAGTTAATAAAATTCTTAGCTATTTACTTGAAACATTTGATATCAAAGTTGTTGCTATTTGTGAATCAAAAGATTTGAATGATTATTCTATTGATAATTTTATTCACTCACTCATTGCTTACGAGCAAAGTTTGGGTCAAAGACTTTTGGCTGAAGGTGAAATGATTGTTCTAAAAGCTGAATATACAGAAATAGATAGCTTAGTTAGTGACAAATGCAATAACTTATCAAGCAAATCACAAAGCTCACCAAAGCATAAGCAAAAGTAGAAAAAGGTAAAAGTGGTAAGGATGTCCATATTTCTTTAAACGTTATTTGCTTTTGATGCAGGAAGCCTGGACATATGAAAAATCAGTGCCCTAATTTAAGAATTCTTCCTACGAAAGAAAAGGGCAAGGCAAAGCAAAATTTAAACTGGAGAAATAATAAAAGGCAAAAAATCTTATGGGCAGATCTGGTTTCTGAAGCATCGGACCAGGAGAGAGATAATGGTTAAAAGCCTTTTGTGTTTTTGTGTTGTATTTTTGTTTTTATGTTTTTCATTTTTTATTTTATGTTTTTGTTTTGTTTATTCTTTGAAATTTTTGTTTTGGTGAAAGTTTTTCTCTGGTCAACACACATATTCACTTTTCTAAAAATGAAAAATCTACTTCCTATTTTTTTTTGAAATCTTTGGTAAGTTGTGTTTGACTTCTCTAAAACAGTGAAGGGATGGAAACTCATGTTTTTGATTCTAAATCTCTATTTCCTAAAAGAGATTATTCTACTTTTGATTTAAAATCTTTTTCATCTTTTAAATTAGTCTTTGAAACTAAATTTTTTTATCTCCCTACATTTATTTATCGCATAGGGATCTTTTGCAAGTTATTGAATATAACTCATAATTTTCTTAATCAAGAATTTACTTAATCAATAGGATGGGTTTACTTTTGTTTTTAAGACTTCATAAAGGTAGCATATTAAATAAAAAAAATTGACCAATGATGCCAAAAATAAAAGATGCACAATGACGTCAAATTGAAAATATACACAAAAGTGTATCAAAAATCAAAAGATGCGCAGTGCGCCAACCAATTGTTAAGAGGCATAAAATGAGGCCACAAAGTTTAATGCTTATCATTCTTGTACCTCTTAAATCTTGAGAAAACCCTTAATATTTTTGATACTTGAGTTTGAAAATCTTGATTCTTGATTCAACAATTCGTGCATTGATCTTCTATTAGATATATTTTATGGAAGGAGTTTTTGAAAAATGATTGTTTCTATCTCTAATTTATTTCATGATTTAGATATTGAATTAAAAAGTCTTTTGAGCCTTTTTAAAGAACTTGAGTTTGGATTATCAAATTCTGAATTTCTAACCTTTTCTGGATTATGTGTTGTCAATCCAATTCTACTAAGTTTTTGATTAAAACATAGAGGTAACTTTCTCATTTTAAGAATATTTTTTTTCTCACTAGATCAGATAACATTTTTGTCTTCTATTTTTATTTTTTATTTTTTGTGTGCCTCCTCTCTTTTTGATAATGTCAAAGGGGGAGAACGTAATGTTGAATTTGTATCCTATTTTTTTAAAAAAATTAAAATAAAAAAAATATTTTTATCTCCTCTATTTTTTTTAAAGTGTTATTCTAGTGAGGGGGAGATTAAGAGAAAATGTTCATTTTTGCAAATTCAAATTGAAATGTTTGCCATCATAAAAAAGGGGGAGATTGTTATGGATCTATGGTTTATGATTTTGATGATAGAAAGCAATTCTTAGTTCTGTACGACTACTTTCTACTAACATTTCAGGTTCACATAATCGGACTGCGAATTAGAATCAGCTCAAGATTGGGTAGACTAGGTCTGAGTCAGTTTGTACACTATTTCCTTTCTTAAGTCTATTGTATTTATTGTGGCTCCTGATGCTTTGTAACGTATAAGAGTTTCTGATTGTTCCCTAGAGTTTACTATTTTTGGTAACATCGTCCTAGACGATATTTATATCGTCCGGGATGATCTGTTCAAAAGTAGAAACCCTAATTAGTGCATCCTCATTAAAGCAGCCATCATTATGTAAAACACATCGTGCTGGACGATTTTGTATCGTCCAGGACGATAGGCTCAATTCAGAAAGAATCTGCCGCTAGATCTATATAAAAATAACCTATTTTTGGACATCGTCCAGGACTATAAAATATCGTCCAGGACGATCCAGGTCAATTTTTCCAAAATTTCTCTAAAATTTAAGGAAAGCAATTATGACTTGATTTCACAATCAAATTGGCCTGGACGATCGCAAAATCATCCTGGCCGATATGCTGGACGATTGGTCATCGGATAGCTGTTTTTCAGGGCGATGTTCAGGATGATATTCCATGATTTGTTCTGATCGTCCAGGACGATATTTTATCGTCCAGGACGATATGAACAAACTTTTTTTGATCGTCTCAAATTATCCCGGCTGATTGGGCTTAAATTGCACTGATCGTACAGGATGATATTATTATTGCTTCCGCATTTAATTTCCGCATTTATTTTATTTATGGTGATTTTGATTTGTGTTTTGATTTAAAGTTTCTTCTTTACCAATTCACCACTCTCTTTATTTAGCCTTGGGCTAGTTCTATAGGGCTTAACATCCCTAACGAACTTTCAAGTGGTATCAGAGCACTTTTTAGTGTCATCTGAGCACTTTCAAGTGGTATCAGAGCACTTTCTAGTGTCATCTGAGCACTTTCATGAGTTTGGGCCTAATGATGTTTAGGATCCATTGGAATGGTTTTTGAGGATATAGGTAGGAGAGTTGGATTGAACTTAAGGGAAAAGTCCAAAATGCCCTTTTAAAAGGGTATTTTGGTCATTTTGACCCTTTATTTTAAAATAGATAAAAATTATTTTAATGGAATTATTTATGTTATTTTAAATGAACTTATTTAAAATTTTAATTAAGATGAATTCAAACTTATTTATTTAATTTAATTAATAACAATTCAATTTTGATTGCCTTGTGAAGAGTTCATTTTAGTTCGAATTGTCTTAAAATTAGATATGATTTGGGGTTGATTTAGAAAGTTGAGTTGATGCAATGTCATTAGGCATCTTCCTAAGAGAAGTTCTAGAGGAGTGGCGTCTACACTAGGCTATGAAAACCTAGATGCTAGAGACTATTTTTTAGGGAATTTGATATTAAATAATGAGTACAACAGTGTTCACGACCATGTGACTGTCTAATAATGGTTAGGTGGAAGTCTGAAAGTGTTAGCGTCTGGTTGATGATTCAATGATGGTCATATAGAAGTTTTATAGCAATAAATAGTTGGGTGGAGTTTTGATGGCAATTAGTGGCTAGGTGGTTGTCTGGTAGAAATCTGTAAATGGTTTGCCAACTTCAAGGTGGTGGCTCAATTATGATCGCTTGACCTAGTAGTAGTCCGGTCAGCGGATGGGCGGTGGTCTGGTAATGGTCGATAAAGGTTCACAAGTGATGGTGCCTTGGTATAGCTATAAATCCTTCAAGCCTTAGATATCAATCTAATCTCCAGCCAAAAGTCCAAGCTCTAAACCCCTTTCACATGGGAAGTAGAGGCCCATTTATATATTTTTTAAGAGTTGCATGCCCCATAAATGTCGAGAAGATATGGGGAAAATTCATAGTGCTCTTTCGAATAATCTATATTCCCTTGATCATAAAGCATTTGTGAAGTATTTAAGTTTGTTGGATTTATTTTGTTATGCCCCTTGATTTGTCTATAAGCATACTATATTTGGATATCATTTGTAAAAGATTGTGAAGGCTATTAAACCTTAAGGAACTAGCCCTCACTCACCAAGAGGGGGTGAACTGATAATTTTAAAAATATTTCAACTTCAAAATAACAATATAATATTTTTGAAAACATTTTAGAAATTTATAATACCAAATTGTAATTATTTATGGAAGCGAATGAGTTTATTCAAAATATTGATTTAATTATGATGATATCTTGATTTATGAAATGAAGCAATAATCATAGATATTTCCAAGTAGTTTTAGCAAAAAATAAAGTGCACTAAAATAAATGTGCAAAAAGGAAGAAACACTTGAGAGATCTTTATAGTGGTTTGGTCAACCTTGACCTATGTCCACTCCCTAGATTCCTTCATTTTGGGTATTGCACTATTCACTAAGTGAATATTCTTTTACTCCCATAGCAAAGAAAAGAATCCCTTATAGACTTAGTTTCACAAAACATGATGTGGTAGAGTGTTAGAGAATCTCAGCTCCTTTTTCTCCATTATGGAGAATGTAAAGTACCTCAGCTCCTTTTTCTTCCTCCTAGAGAAGATAGAGTACCTTGAGGACTTGACCTAGAAGCCACTCTCTTAAGAGAGCCTTCAAGACTCACCAAGGCCATAGGAGGAGCATGGGTGTAGCTAGCTCAGAGTAACTGTGTGATCCCCTCACACTCAACCTCACCTTCTCCTTCATCTCAAACCCTAAATTTTTCAAAGGTTCCTCCCTTAGAGTTCCTTTAGAAGTCACCCAATCCTCTAACCACATAAAAGAGAATAACAAAAAATTTCTTAAGTATTGGGCCTCAAGAGACCCTAAAAATTTAAGTTAGCTGTCACTGTTCGTATAGTATAATTTGAGTTCATACGGTATGATCAGTTCAAAACTAGACCCATCTAGTATGGTGTTAAATAATTGTTCAGATAAACTATTTAACTTTTTGAACATATCATATAGTATGATCCAAAGATCATCTAGTAAGATATGTTAGCTTTTCTCTCTTATTTGTACAAGATGAATATCTAGACGATTATAAATCATCTATATAAGTCATCTCATACGGTTATTATCGTACAATACAATTAGTTGATTTCAAGTAGGTCAGATAGTATGATTAGTTTAAAAATTATGGTTTTATTTGGTACAATCTTTGGGATGACCAAATTTAGTCTTTACAAATTGTTTGTTATGATTGATATCGTACAGTATGATTTGTTATCATTAATAAAATTATAATTTGATTGACTAATTATGGGGATTAATTTAAATAAGATCTCAAATGATTATGAAAGTTCATGAAGGTTGTTAGACTTTATAAACTGTCCTAAGGCTAACCAAGAGGGGGTGGTGAATTGGTTATAAAAAAAATTTACTTCGATTTTTTAAAACCTTCTTAGATCTTTTAGAAAATTAAAACACTAATTATGAAATATGAAATTTTTTATAGAAATGATTATCATAGAGGATTTTTCAATAAAAAAAATTTAAATGCAAGAATTAAAAATGCGGGAAAATTTAAATACAAAAAAAGAAAACCAAATGTTATAGTGGTTTGGTCCAACTTGACATAAATCCACTCCCTGGAGACTCCTTCTCCAAGTATTATACTAAATAATAGTGAATCTCCTTTTGCTCCCATAGTAAGGAAGAGAAGACCTAACAAACTCTCTTCCACCAATCCAATGCAGTAGAGAACCATCACCTTTTATATTCTCTAAGTGATAGTAGTGTACAATCACGTCCTTTTTCACCCTCCTGGTCAAGGCAGAGAATTGCTGCCTTTCACACTCTCTAAGTGATGGAAACATACTTTCATGTCCTTTTTCACTCTACTGGTGAAGGCAAAGAACCTTGATCTAATCTTGAAGATCTTCTCTCAAGAGCCTCTAAAGAAGTTGGGTAGAAGCTTAAAGAAGATAAAGAGATCATCACTTTGTGCAACCTTATAAATCTCTTACAACTCCTCTTTATTAGATCTCTCATTCTTCACTCATAAAATTTATCCCAAACTCACTCTTAATGGTCCCTATCAAGAGAAATTTGAATCAAAGGATTCCTTAGATAATTTTTAGGACTCTTTATATAGAGAACACCTATAAAAAACATCCAAAATTTAAAAAATTTAAGAGAACTATCCAATATTCATACTGTACGATCGTAGATTATCCGATAGGAATAGTTCATAAAATTATGGCTTCATTCGGTACAAACTTTGATGAACTCAGTTTTGTACACTGTCAGCTATTTATATGAATGCAGATCATATTGTACGAATAGTTAAAAAAAGAAATGTGTTTGTTTGGTATAATCTAGGATGAACTTAATTCATAATATGTCAATCTACTATATGAATACATATTGTACTATATGAATAGTTCAAAAAATAAATATGTTTGTTTAGTATGATCTGGGATGAACCTAATTTCTTACTCTATTAGCAGTCTGTACTAATAATTAAAAGATTCAAGCCATGATTTGATTTAACTTCATTCTGGAGAAAACCTATGTCAAATCGTGCAGTCCAATTAGATATTATATAATATGATTAGTAAAAAAATAAATTTAAAATTTTTATCTCTCTCCCCCTGTATGTGTGTACAGTTACCTAATTATAAACACACTTACTTAGACTCAAGAAATAAAAATAGGGATATACAAACTCCATTACATGAAACCCTATTCCACCCTATCTTGAAGTCTTTAGCAATCTGGAGTAGTCTATGATTTTCCTGAAATATTAGTACATATAAAAATAAAATGGGAATATCTAATATATGCTAGGAGAAATAATAAAATTAATAGAATAATAAATATTTTGTTATAATCAGAAATCACAATCTAAATCTTGATTCCTAAATTGCAATAATCTCCTCCTTTTTTGTGATGGAAAAAATAATTATTATTTGAATTATAATTTAAAATTCTTTTCTCCTACGCTCCCCTCAATGAATGATAAAATAAAAATAATAGGAAAAAAGAATTCCATTCTCCCTCTTTTCTAATTTGATTTTTATAAAAATCTCTAATACCAACTCACCCTAAATACACAATACATAAGTCAAACACACAAAAATACAAACCCCACACCAAAAACACAAACACCACACTATACCAAAATCACAAAAACTAAAACACAAGAAAACACCAAACAAATACAAACTACCTCCCCCTTTTGACTTCAACAAAAAGAGGAGGAAAAACTAAGTAATTTAGAAATCCTGTAAATATGTAAGATGTTATGGACGAATCTAAGAATCGATAAGGAAAATAATTTTAAAATTTATAATACTAATATTAAGTTCCCGATGCAAAAACTCATATTTTAAATCAAAGAACAAATTAGAGAACATGTGACCAAGGGAGACATTGAGTTACACCATGTGACAACTGAAAATCAACTGGCTGACATCTTTACTAAACCACTGGCCTTCGACACTTTCAGTTCTTTAAGGACCAGATTGGGTGTGATAGACATAAATGCATAAAACTTGATCTTTAATTTGCTTTCTTTTATTTTTGTTCTTTTTCTTCTAAATTGTTTCCTTTCTTTTGCTCTTTGTTTTTTGCTTTACTTTCTTTTGTGTGCTTTTTAAAGTTTAAAATCATCTCTGAAATGATATCATATGTCTTGTCCTTGCTTTTGAAAATTTGTAGTCAATATTTTTACATCTCTTGATCTCTTAGATGGTAAAAATATTTTGTGATTGTGTCTCTTTCTCTAACCTATTTTAGTGGCATAGTTTTCTTTTCTAATCAAAAATCTATTTCAAATTAAAGATTGTGTATGAAATTAAGATCTTTTCTTAAGCTTGCTTAAGCAAATCTATCTCGTATTTATAATGTTTAAAGTCTTTTTGTCACATTAAGATCCCTCGTTACTCTTGTCTTTGATTATTGATTCTGTTTGTGATAATTCTTCCTTATGTTAGAGAGAGAGCTCTTATTATCTAATATCTAGAAGATATACTCACAACTAAGTACTTTTTAAGAGTTGTAAAAGAGAATAGAGCTTGCAAAAATAAAAAAATTGGCCAATGATGCCAACAAAAGATGCGCAATGATGCCAAATTGAAAAATTATATATCAAAAAGAAAAATAAGTGCACAAGAACCAATCAATTGACAAGAGGCATAAAATGAGCCCAATAAAAAGCAAGCTCCTCTCTCTTTTCAAACCCTTTAAGAACTTAGAAGTTTTCATATATCAAAGGCTTGATTTCGATTGTTTTTGAGATTGTGACAAATTTACTTTGATTCATTATTCTATAAGATATTTTTTCTTAAACCAAGTAATGAATCGATTCTTATTTCTCATATCCAATTACTTTTTTGAGCTAGATCATTGATTTCAAAAGATGATTCTACCCTAAGAGAAAGTCTGAGCTAAGGGTAATCATGATCGGATATTCTACTGTTCTTTGGATTATTGAAGTTGTTAACTCATTAACTCACAAGTTTTTAAAATCAATCACATGGAATACTACATCATCTTCATTCCTTGGTAAAAAAAAAAAGTGTTGTGGTTTGCTTTTGTTCTTAGTTCCCTCCTTTTTGAGGTGTCAAAAGGGGGAGTAGTTTTAGGATGTTTCTTTCACTTTTAATTCCATATGTTACACTGCTGTTTTTTTAATTTTTTTATCGTAGTATTTTGCCATCATCAAAAAGGGGGAGATTGTTGCAAATTCAGGTCTATGAACTATGTTATGATGATTGGAAAACACTCTTACTTGACTTGGACTGTCTTTTACTATTGACTTTTCAGAAATTAAAGATCGGACGGAAAAATGGAGCCAGCTCAAGATGGGGTAGATTAGGGTTGAGTTAGTCTGTAATTTTATTTTTTCTCTCTTGAGTCAATTGTAATCTTTGAAGTGACTAATGCAAAGTAACCCTACACACACACTTGATAGACTTAGAATTTTTGTTTTTACTCAAATCGTCCAGGATGATATTTACATCGTCTTGGACGATCGAGTTTAAAATAAAAAATCTAACCAGGGGTTCTTAATTAAGGAAGCCATCATTAGCCAATCGTCTTGGACAATACTTGTATCGGCCAGGACGATAAGCTCAAAACAGAAAGAAATTGACTCCATAAACAATTAAGGTATTATGTATTTTTGGTAATTGGCCAGAACGATCTTAGGATCAGCCTGGACGATATTCACAATTATGCCTTAATTGATCAGAAAATCAAGGAGGTGATTAAGGATGATTGATACGATCATATCATCCTGGACGATCTATTCAAAAAACCTTAGTTACTTCTGGACGATAAATATTATCCAGCACAAATTCAGGGCGATGTGCTTGACGATCGGGATCGGACAGCTTGAATTCAGGGCGATGCTCTGAATGATTTTTCTCTGATTAGAACTGATCGGTCTGGATGATTGTGAGATCGTCCTGGACGATCAAGCCAATTTTAAATCATCCAGTTTTGCATCCAGGGCGATGATCTGGCTGATCTTCTGAGATTTGTACTGATCGGCCAGGATGATGTCCATATCGTCCTGGATGATATAGACGACAACTTGCAATGAATGAGCTCCTTTGAAGCTCTTCTACTTAAGAGCTCTTGTTCAATATTTTTAACAATCTTTTGATGCTGCCTTGACCTAAGAAGACCTTGAGGAGAGAGAGAGAGAGAGAGAGAGGATCTTGCGAGGGGGAGCTTGTGAGGGATTCACAAGAGTGGCTTCAAGGATCGCTCTGCTTCTTCTTCGTCTAGAGTTTCTCATCCGTGGAAGGATTGGTAGAGGTAAGGATTCAGCAACTGATAGTGGTTCTCTGCCAGCTTCAGGAGGAAGCAAAAGGAGATAGGTTCTCTGCCTTGCCGGGGTGGCAAAAAGAGGTTGTGTAAAGGCTTCTCCGCCTAGCTGTGGGGGCTAAAGGAGAGTCACGATTGTAGTGCAATACTTGGAGGGCGCTTCCGGGGAGTGGATGTAGGTCGAGTTGACCGAACCACTATAAATTTCTATGTTCTTATTTCTTGCTTCCGCACTTTAATTTCTGCACTTATTTTTCTTGTGGTGTGATTTTTGTTTATGTGATTTTACTTCTTTGTGAAAAGAATTTTTAAAATACCAATTCACCCCCCCTCTTGATTAGCTTGGGCCAGTTCTATAGGGTTTAACATCCCTAACGAACTTTCATGGATGATATTTTTCATTCATACCGGGATGATGCCCTCTAGTTCATCCTCAAACACTATTCATACGGAAGATATTTTCCATTTGTACCAGGATGATGCCCTTGGGTTCATCATCTAATACTATTTATATGGATGATATTTTTGTTCATACCTGGACGATGCCCGCTGGTTTGACCTCAAACACAATTCGTATGGACAATATTTTTTGTTCATCCTAGGATGAAGGGCTCTATTTTGTTTTCATCCAAACATTCATTCTTACGTGCTTTGTAATTTTTTATTCGTACCAGATGATGATCGGGTAAGAAATGATTTCATACATATTCACAATGGGTTTGTACGCAATAGTATTTATTCTGTTCGTACGTATGAAAATATGATCGTACAGGACGATTGTGGATGTCAAACTTAAAAAATTCAGTTTTTTTGGATAGTTTTTCATTTTTTTTTGTATAAAAGGTCCACTAAAAACTATCGCTCAATCTTTTTGACATCTGGTCTTCGTGATTCGAGAAGGGCATATGAAGGATAGAGTGTGAGAGAGTGTTTGAGAGAGATTCTTTCCTAGTGGAGCGTGAAGGGTTCACAAGGTTACTCAAGGTAAGGATCTCTATGTGTGATTTGTGTTTCTTCACTCTTTCTCTTGTCTTTCTAGATTGCTCGTGTGAAGATCTTTCAAGAATATATGATTCTCTGCTGACACTCAAAGAGTGTGAACAACCGAAGGTTCTCTACCTGCACTTGGAGAGTGTGAAAGGATGAAGGTTCTCTACCTACACTTGGAGAAGTGTGAACAGTCGATGGTTCTCTACCGACATTTGGAGGGTGTAAAAGGATGATAGTTCTCTACAGCACCGGGTATTGGTGGAAGTGTTTTTTGAAGGCTTCTCCGCCTTGCTGTGGGGGCAAAAGGAGAGACACTTGTGGTAATAGTGCAATACCTAAAGTTGGAGACTTCAGGGAGTGGTTGTAGGTCGTGTTTGACTGAACCACTATAAACCTTTGTGTCTTTTTATTTTCGTTGCTTTAAATTCTATAAGTTTTATTTTTTCTGTGGTTGAAAAATTATTTTAATATAATTTAAAATCAACTTTTTACGAATAATTAATTAGTTTCATAATTAAATCCAAGAAGGTTTAAAATTCTAAAATTACCAATTCACCCACCTCTTGGTTAGCATTGGGACATTAGTTTAGGTCTAACAAACTATTCTAGAAACAACAAGTTTCAACACGTAGGATACCAAATCCCTAAGTTTTAAGTTCTTAAAAGATATCTATGAATTCTTTTTATAGCAATTAAATGGGATTCTTTTAGATCAACTTAATATTTAGCACAAAGGTCAACACTAAACATAATATCAAGTCTCCTAGTAGTTAAATAAAGTAATGATTCAATTATCCCTACAATTTTTTTTTTATCAATATATTTGGCTTTAGAGTCCTTATCTAACTAAACTAAGGAACTCATAGGTGTAGTTACTGATTTAGCTTTATCCATTTCATACTTTTTAAGGATGTTCTTAATGTATTTTTACTGACTAAGAAAGGTGTCATCCTCTTTGTGCTTTATGCTAAAATAAAAAAAGTAACTGAAGTCTCCCATAAAACTCAATTCAAATTCCTTACTCTTTTTTTTTTTTTTTTGAAAATTCATCACAAAAATTTTTATTAGAGGATCCAAACAAGATATCATAAACATAAATTTGAATAATGAGAATGTGATCTCCTACTCTTTTAAGAAGAGAGTGGTGTCCACACTCCCTTTAATAAAAGATCTTTCTAGTATGAGTGTGCTTAGTCTTTCATACCATGCCCTAGATGACTATTTTATTCATATAATACCTTTTTCAATTTAAACACATGATTAAAAAATTATGAATTTTTAAAACCTGAAGGTTGCTCAACATAAACATCCTCTTTTATCAACCCTTTAAGAAAGTCACTTTTAACATCAATTTAAAAGTATTTAAATCCTTTAAAACAGGTAAAGGCTAGAAGCACTCTTATTGCTTAAAAACTAGCTGCAGGGGTAAAAGTCTCCTCAAAATCAATTACTTCTATTTAATTATACCCCTTGAACACTAATCTTGCCTTCTTTCTAACCACTACACCTAAATCATTCATCTTATTTTTGAAAACCCACTTAATTCCAATAATACTTTAATTTTTAGGTCTTTTTGCCAACTCCCAAACATAATTTCTAATAAATTGATTCAACTCTTCTTATATAGCTAGAATCCAAAATTCATCAGAAAGTACTTGATTTATATTTGTGGGATCAATAATTGAAATAAATATTGAGTGGTTCACTTCTTTGTTAAGTTCATGCCTAGTTCTAACACCTTTACTCAGGTCTCCTAAAATTAGTTCTTTAGGATAACTTTCAAAATATTTATATTCTCTAAGCAAAGTATTTTTTTTCCAACCCTTTCTTCAAGGTTTGCATTTTCAATTCCTTTGGTAATTTCCTCAACATCTTCTTTCCCAACCTAAACCCTCAAGAAATATCAAATTCATTAAAAACTATATGAGTGGTCTCCTCTACTTTCAATATCCTTTTATTAAAAACTCTATAGGATTTGCCAACACTTGAATATCTTAGAAAAATTCTATCATCAAATTTATGATTAAATTTTCCTAAAAGAGTTTTTCCATTATTATGAATGAATACTTTACATCCAAAGACATGTAGATGTGAGAGGTTAGGTATCGTACCCTTAATAAGTTCATATGATGCATTATTCTATATAGATCTAATGTTCACTCTACTTAGAATATAAGATGTTATATTAATCGCTTCGTCATAAAATTATTTAGGAAGTAAATGTTCAGCCAACATGGCTCTAGTGGCTTCTACTAAAGTTCAATTCTTTCTTTTAATAATTTTATTCTGTTAAGGGGTCCTAGGAGCTAAAAAAATGTGATTTATCCCTTGCTCTTTATAGATGTTAGACCCCAGCTTGGCTTACCCCTTAACGATCAATCTAAAGTATAATAGAGAAGCAAAATCTAAATCAGTTCCTTCTTACTAACACCAATTACTAGCCACTACTTTTATAATAGAATGAGTAAAAAGAATTCTATTTAGATTCTTCTAACTTTCCAACCTATCAAATTCCATAATTAATAATGAGACCCTTAATGAACAACAAATATAATTGAAGTAAACATAAAGCTCTACTAAAATTTTTAAAGTTTACTTACATACCCAAGAGTCTATACAACTATCATTCAGATCTCTTTTAACATCTCTTTGTACACCAAAATATATTTAAACCAAAAGGAACAATCACCTCCCTCCCACCTATTACCCTATAGGCTTTTTTCACTTACATGCAGTACAATCACTACTGATGAGCTAAGCTCAATAAAATATACAATCAATGTATAAAACTTAGTAATAACATTGTTAATAATTAAGCAAAAACTTAATAATATTGATGTAGTTAGAACACATATTGAAATTCCATATTGAGTATAAGAAGTGCCTAGCCGCTTTACTCATTTTGCCAAAACTGTTCAAAAATTTTAAATAAATCATATGATGGCTATAACCTTTTGTACCCTTTTAGCATTCCAATTTAAGGTTGGGTCCATTTTCCCAACTTTTAGAATGGAAGTTATTCTCTCATTCAAGATTGAGTCTAATTTCCCCAACTTTTAAAATTGAGAGTGCAGGCTTACCTCGTCTGGACTTTTGCCTTTTCTTGTGCGGCCTATCCCCCATACATAACGCTTTTCACTTTCCTTATAGTCATCATTTTTTAGCCCTAATGACATATGCTTTAGCTACCTTTTAGCTATCTTTTAGCTTAACTTTAGCTGCCCTTTTATTTATTCATTAATTTTTAAATATTTATCATTTTATGTTTATGAAATATTTAACATTGATAAAGATTACTCTCTGTATAAATAATTTCATCCATGTTCATACAAAATAAACTAAGGTGAACTAAAATAAATGCTATCATAAACACAATAAAGAAGAAGTGCAATAATAAAATATTTACTAATTCTTAGAGCCTCAATTGCGTATCTCACCTCGTCATCTAGAATAGTAGGGTAAACTGGTTAACCTAAAATATTTTAATTATTTCTCCTTTTGTATACCACTTTAATTATGCTCTTCTTCATTCAATCAAACTTCCTTCTTTTGCTCTCTTTGGTACTTATGAGTGAGAGGGATGAAGGAAAATAGAGATATCGTATAAAATAGAGATATCGTATAAAATAGAAGTTTAATTCGTCCCAATCCATTTGTACATGTGGATCATACAGTACAAAATAGAGATATCGTATAGTATGAAGGAAATTATATCGTACCAAATGATTTGAATGCACAACCACATGTATTATACGGTATGAAGAGAATTTTATAGTACGATATACATATCAAAAATTGAGTCTATACCATTGGTTGAATAGAGGGATTTGATCTGTGTATTTTGTATTGATCATATAGTATGAAGGAGAATCATATAGTACGATGGTGACAAAAAATTGGTCAATTTGGGAGTTTAGTGAGTTGAGTGTGTAACGATCAGGAAACACCTTGGGCCAATTTTTTTTTATTGATTTTAATTTTTTTTATAATTTTTATTTTTTTTTATTTGGTATCACACATGAATGTCTATAACATCAAGTTTTGCCCTCGAGGTGCTAAAGGTGTCATAGGCTAGTGGTTTCGTGAATTTGTCTGCCAATTGATATATTGTAGCTATATGGTGCAATTCTATGTCTCCTTTGGCTACATGATCTCTTATGAAGTGATGTCTAACATATATTTATTTTTTTTGGGAGTGTTGAATTGGAATTTTGGATATGCAAATTGCACTAATGTTGTCACATATAATTAGGATGGTTCTTATTGGTAATCCAAGAACTAGAAGTTGTTGTTTCAACCATAGCACTTCTACAACACAACTTCCTACCGCTATATATTCTATCTTGGTCGTGGAAAGGGCTATTGAATTTTACTTCATACTAGACCAAGAAACTAAAGATTGTCCTATGAATTGACAGGTGCCAGAGGTGCTTTTACTATCTACCCTACATCTTGCCAAATTAGAATTTGAGTACCCTAAGATTTCGAAGGAGGTGCTCTGCCTAGGATACCAAATTCCTAAGTTTGGGGTGCATAGTAGATATCTAAGGATTCTCTTGATGGCAGTCAAGTGAGACTCTTTAGGATCATCTTAGAATCAGGCATAGAGGCATAAACTAAACATTATGTCTGGTCTACTGGTAGTTAAATATAGGAGAGATCTAATTATTCCTCTATATTTCTTCTGGTCTACTTATTTTCCATTCGAGTTTTTTATTTAGTTGAAACGTAGAACTCATTGGAGTGTTCATGGCCTTAGCACTGTCCATTTCATACGTTTTCAGAGTAACCTTGATGTATTTATTTTGACTAAGGAACATTCCATCTTCCATTTATTTTACACTAAACCTAAGAAAATAATTCAGCTCTCCCATCATGCTCATTTCAAACTTATTACTCATTATTTTTTAGAATTCATCACACAAGGTCTTATTTGAAGATCTAAACAGAATGTCATCTACATAAATCTGAGTAATGAGAATTTTATCTTTTACCCTTTATAAAAAGAGGGTGGTCTCTACACTACCCTTAGTAAATCCTCTAACTAGTAAGAATGAGCTAAGTCTTTCAAAATAGGCTCTAGGCACTTGCTTTAACCCACACAATGCATTTTTTAATTTCAATACATGATTTGAAAATTATGTGTTTTCAAATATAAGGGGTTGCTCAACATAGACATTTTCTTTGATTACCCTATTTAGAAAAACACTCTTAATATCCACTTGATATAGCTTAAAACCCTTAAAGCAAGACAACGCTAAGAGCACCCTCATGGCTTTTAGTCTAGCTACTAAGGCAAATGTTTCTTCAAAGTCTATGCCCACAATCTGGTTATACCCCTTAGCTACTAGTCTAACCTTATTTCTTACTATTGTTCCTGAGTCATTAGCCTTATTTTTAAAGACCCATTTTATTCCCACTACACTCTTCTCTTTAAGTCTCTTGACTAATTCACATACATCATTCCCAGTAAACTGGTTCAATTCTTCTTGTATTGCTAGGATCTAGAATTCATCTCCTAAAGCTTGATCTATACTTGTGGGTTCTATCATAGAAATAAATGCAGAATGACTAACCTCCTTCCTAAGTTTGTGCCTAATTCTCATACCTTCTGATGTGTCTCCTAAGATTAATTCTTTAGGATGACTAGAAGAGTATCTCCATTCTCTAGGCAAGTCTTCCTGAGGTTCTCCCCTTTTTCCTATGGTCATAGTTTCTACTCGCTGAATAGCCTCTACCTCATCTTCTTCAAATTTAGGTTCAGAGGATTTATCTAATTCATCAAATACTATATGGGTGGACTCTTCTATTATTATGGTTCTCTTATAAAAGATTTTATAGGCCTTACCTATAGATGGATAACCTAAGAAGACACCCTCGTTGGTCACGGGATCAAATTTTCCTAAGAGAAATTTCCTACTGATTAAGATAAAACATTTACAACTAAAGACATGCAAGGGTGAGAGATTCGATGTCCGACCCTTAAGGAGTTCATAGGATGTTTTATTCAACTTCGATATAATATTTACCCTATTTTAGACATAACATGCAATGTTCACTATTTCTGTCCAAAAATATCTAAGAAGAATGTACTCAGCTAATATTGCCCTAGTACGTTCTACCAGGGTTCTATTCTTTCTCTTGACTATCCCATTTAGCTGAGGGATTCTATGGGCAGAGAAGTTATAGTCTATTCCTATCTCTTGACAGAAGAATTCAAATCTTTTATTTTAAAACTCTCAACCATGATCACGATGGATTATTATTATCTCACATCCTAATTTTTGTTGAA
The DNA here is from genome assembly GCF_001605985.2 of Dendrobium catenatum. NCBI lineage: Eukaryota > Viridiplantae > Streptophyta > Magnoliopsida > Asparagales > Orchidaceae > Dendrobium > Dendrobium catenatum. Next base: position 436,748 of record NW_021319179.1, read on the forward strand.
TCCAAGTGGAAAAAATTATAAATTCCACAAATGACTCATTCTTATGTGCTGAGAATCTTACCCAAGTGAATCTTGAGAAGTCATCTACAATCATAAATCCATAATTTTTCCCACCTAGGTTAGCTGTGCTAACGGGACAAAATAGGTCCATGTGAAGGATTTCTAGTGTCCTAGATGTATTCAAATCCTTGATTGAATGAAATGATGAATTTACTTATTTTCCTAGTTGGTGGACATCACATAAATGGTCCTTAGTGAAGTCTAACTTAGGTACACCTCTAACTAGTTTGTTTTTATGATACTCCTAAGTGTTTTCATGCTAGCATAACATAGTCTCCTATGCCATAACTAAGAGTCATCCATTATTATTTTTAAACATAGTGAATTTGAATTTTCAATACAATTTAGATCTAACATGTAAATATTATTTATTCATTTTCCTTTCAATACAAGATTATCATTTAAGCTAATCAAGAATTTGTCCAAAAGAGATTTATGTCAAAACCTTTATCACACATTGACTAATGCTTAATAAATTATGCTTTAAACCATCAACTAACTAAACATTTTCAATTAAATTTTTTTAGCCATTCCAACAATACCTGAGCCTACCACTTTCCTATTGGTGTTGTCTCCTAAAGTAGACTTACCTCCAATCTTAGTCTCCAGTGTAATGAACTTCTTCATGTCTCCAATCATAAGTATCAAGTATCCACTGCCCATGTACCACATGCTCTCATTAGGTCTTTTGTGAGAGCACCCCTACAAAGTCATTAAAAGGTTAGATTTGGGAACCCAGGTGAGTATAGGTTCCTCCTGATGCTTGTATGAATGAGATGTATATATTCTATGTTGTGATGAATACAATTTAGGCCTCTACACTAGGTGTATCCTACGATGAGTCATGCAAGTGTGGGCTATAAGACCTAGCATGACATAAGAGAAACACCTACCCCGGGAAATGGGCTCACTAACCTATGTGGGTGGTGATGCCTCTTCTTAAAGTTGTGTGACGCATGCAATGCCGTGGTTTTGCTTTGTTTGGGCTAATAGTAATGATAAATTATCATTTTCAAATGCTATGAGTTTTACTTTCAATACTTTATTTTCATATTCATAAGCTGCCACTTCCACTTTTAGCCAATGTTCATAGTTATTTATTTTTCATGCAAGTTCTTCTAATTTCTTAAACTCTTTTTCTAATTCAATATGCAAAGTCTTCAAGGAATCACGTGTATCAAATAGTTTAATATGCTTCTTATTTAATGCATAAAACTCATCAAGTAGGGACATGTGATCTCTATCTAAATCAGAATTTTCTTTAACTAAATTAGCATGCTCAGTTTGTAAAGAATTAAATTCAACGTTAAGATTAGCATACATTTTCTTTAACTTTCAATGTGAATCATAGATTTTTTTGGAATTAACCAATAGAACTTCATATGAAAGTTGACATACCTCATCTTGATATGATTGATCAGGATTATTATATTCCATTAGATACAAATTTATTACCTCCTCCTCTACTTCTTCTTCAGATGATTCTGAGACAGAATCGGCCCAAAATGCCTTATGTGTCTTTAGCTTCCCTTTCTTATATTTTGGCTTCTCCTCGCCCTTTTCCATAGTTAGATGGATCTTTAGGTTTGGGCAAATCAGCTTGGAGGTGACCTGGTTTTTTGCACTCAAAGAAAATTGTGTCAAATGAAACTTTATTATTCTTTGAGCTTTTACCTCTATTTTAGTTATTTTGATGATGCCTTTGTGTTCTTTACAAAAAATTCTTAAATTGTTGGGTTATCAAGGCTACATTGTCATCTTCCTCGTCTACAGAACTTTCACTTTCTGAGTTATTTTCTTTAAGATCCATCATCCGCTCCTTCTTTTCTCATGCATCATTTTACCTTTGACTTACTCCTTACTCATTAGCAATGAATGACCCAAGCTAATTATCAGTTGAATAAATATTCAAATATTTGAACTCAAAAATTGCAGTGATTTAAGCATCCTAAGAACTAGGTAAGCATCTTAAAATTCTATTAACTTTTTTAGAATTAGAAATCTCTCTACCTAGTGCATGCAAGGATGTCAGTGTCTAGGTGAACCTAGTGTACATGTCAGATATAGTTTAGCTATGTTTCATACAGAAGAGTTTGTAATCATGCAATAAAATATTTAATCTATATTATTTGACCTCACTAGTTCCTTTGTACGTGATATATAGTCTATCCATAATCTCCTTACCAGTAGCACAGGTGGACACTCTCATGTAGTCTTCTAACTTTAATGCACAAAAGAAACAATTCAAGCACTTTGTATTTAATTATGCCAGATCCCTATCCTCATTGCCCCATTCACTAAATGCTATTTGAGTTTTAATGCCATTTAACAGTTTAAAAGGTATAGTGTAACCTTCTTGAACCAACATCCATATATGATAGTTTATAGACTGTAAAAATGTAGACATTCAAATTTTCCAAAAATTAAATGGTATGTTGTCAAAAAAGGTTGGACGAGTTATAGAATAACCCTCCGCATTCTTACGATAACAAAAAAGTGTCATGATTAATTTTTTCAAGGTTTTATAAAAGACTATTTTTGAAATATACGAGATGCTCCAAGAGGGGGGAATTGGTATTTTTTTGAAATAAAGAATATGTTCTAAATAGGAGTTCTATTTTTTTTCATAAAAATAACTTAACTTGAAGCAAAGCTAGTGATTTAAACAAGATTGCAATAGCAATGATGAAATTTTAAATCACATTATAAATTTCTAAAATAGAATTCTCACCAATCAGTTATAGAAATCATAAGATACAAAATAAAAATAAAGTGCAGTAAATGGAAAGCATACCAAAAGATTTATAGTGGTTCGGTCACTTGACCTACGTCCACTCTTCGGAGTCCTCCACTCTGAGAATTTCACTACTCAAAAGTAATTCTCCTTTTTCCCCCACAGCAAGGTGGAGACGCCTTTACACAACCTCACTTTCACCTTCCCCGGTGTGGCAGAGTACCAAACATTATGTCGCCCTCCAGGTAATAGCAGCAGACCTTCTCAATTTTCTCCCTCTTGGAGAAGGCAGAGGAACTTTGAGGACATTAACCTTGAAGGCTCTTCCCCTAGAGAGCTCCCATAAGATTTACCCAGGTCATAGGAGGAGCAAGCGTGCAGCAAGCTTGGAGCAACCGTGTGATCCTTTTATATTCTTTCCTCACAAACTCACCTTCTCCTTCCTCTCACAAACCCTAAATCCCTTCAAGAAGCTTCCTCTCAAGAGATCCCTTTCTTTGTCACATTCCTCTCTCTTCATTCAAAAGATAAATGTTAAGAGAGTTGCAATTTTGCATGTTTACATTCTTGCAACTTGTATTATTTTGATGATTTCAATTATTATTGTTTTACATATATCTCCTAACACTATTTGGAACATTTATTTCTTTCTCTAGTGTGTACTAACATTTCAGAAAAATCAACTCCAAGATATTGAAGACTTGTAATCAAATTCAACATGTTTCCATAATTTTATATGAGGAGTGATTGTAATTGAGTGAAAAATCACAATACAAACTTAGGGTATTTTTTTTAACTGATCGTACAGGACGAACTTAGTTCGTACGGGATGATCATGTCAATTACCCCTAAGGAGAGAAATGGATCAAACAGGCGGAGAGAAAATTTTTCTAAGTACTAATCGTACATGATGAATTTTATAGTCATCCCGGGACGAACGTCTCGGGATTTTCACTTTCTACTATTCATCCAGACGAAATCAATGGTTTGTCCCAGGATGAACGTCTCTGTATTCTCACCGTGCCCTGTTCATCAAGACGAAAAATAATGTTCATCCCAGGACGAACGGCTCTATATTGAGGCTCACTAAAATCATCCAGACGAATCCTATTCGTCCCAGGACAAACTGAACCGACTTACGTCAGTTGGTTACTTCCTGAAAAATTTCATGAACCGCCTTATGTAATAACCGTTTCATACCAGATGAACTTGGTTTGTACGGGATGATTAGCATGTACGAATATATTTCGTACCAATATACATAAGGTTCATTTTTGACCATTTAAGTAAAATCGTCCAAGACGATCCACGATCGTACGGGACGATCCACTGCGTACAGAATTGAACACTTGAAATTTTTGGGCGGTTTTTCTTGTCTTTTATATAAATATTCTAAATTAGACTGCCACCCAATCTTTTTGCCATTTGATCTTCGTGCCTATTGAGAGAAAAGTCAAGGAGAGAGTGTGAGAGAGCATTCAAACGAGGATTCCTACCACTGGATCGTGAAGGCTTCACTTGGTGTTTAAAGGTAATAATCTCTACTTGTGAATTGGGATTACTTCAATCTTTTCTTTCTTCCTTCTAGATTTGTTGTGAGAAGATCTGTCAAGGAGATCCGGTTCGCTGTCGACACTTGAAAAGTGTGAATAGCCGAAGGATTCTCTGCCCACACTAGGAGAGTGTGAAAGGACGAAGGGTTCTCTGCCCACGCTAGGAGAGTGTGAAAGGATGAAGGATTCTCTGCTCACACTAGGAGAGTGTGAAAGGACAAACGGTTCTCTGCCAACACTGTGGATTGTGTAAAAGGATGACGGTTCTCTGCCGCATCGGGTAGTGGGGAAAAGAGTGTTTGTAAAGGCTTCTCTGCCTTGCTGTGTGTAGGA
>NW_021319179.1:441527-500549 GCF_001605985.2 Dendrobium catenatum
CTTATTTCAATCACTTTTAAGATTAAATTATAAACTAAATTTCTTACTTCTACTTACATTTCTATCTTTCTTCTCTTTTTCACTTTTTGCTGTTGTCAAAAAGGAAGAGAAATTGTTTATTTATTTTTTCTTTTGGTTTTTTTTTTTTATTTTTTATTTTTTATTTTTTATTTTTTGGGTTTTGGTTGTTCTTTTATAGTTGAATGTGTGTTTTGATTTTTTTCAAAATTAAAAACAATTTTTTTTTTACATATATGCCTCCTTATATTTCATGTATTCATCAATTCAGGGAGAGTTTAAGGGAGATATTTAGAATTGGAATTCCTATAAACAATAATTATTTTTCCATCATCAAAAAGGGGAGATTGTTAAGAGATTTGCTATTTTGCATGTTTACATTCTTGCAACTTGTATTATTTTGATGATTTCAATTATTATTGTTTTACATATATCTCCTAACATTATTTGGAACCTTTATTTCTTGCTCTAGTGTGTACTAACATTTTAGGAAAATCAACTCCAAGATATTGAAGACTTGTAATCAAATTCAACATGTTTCCATAATTTTTGATATGAGAGGGAGTGATTGTAATTGAGTGAAAAATCACAATACACACTTAGGGAATTTTTTTAACTGATCGTACAGGATGAACTTAGTTCGTACGGGACGATCATGTCAATTACCCCTAAGGAGAGCAATGGATCGAACAGGCGGAGAGAAAATTTTTCTATTTCCTAATCATCCAGGATGAATTTAATAGTCGTCCCGGGACGAATGTCTTGGGATTTTCACTTTCTACTATTCGTCCAGACGAAATCAATGGTTCATCCCAGGACGAACATCTCTGTATTCTCACCGTGCCCTATTCGTCCAGACGAAAAATAATGTTCATCCCAGGACGAACGGCTCTGTATTGAGGATCGCTAAAATCGTCCAGACGAAACCTATTCGTCCCAGGACGAACTAAACCGACTTACGTCAGTTGGTTACGTCCTGGAAAATTTCATGAACCGACTTATGTAATAACCGTTTCGTACCGGACAAACTTGGTTTGTACGGGACAATTAACGTGTACGAATATATTTCATACCAATATACATAAGGTTCATTTTTGACCATTTAAGTAAAATTGTCCAGGACGATCCACGATCGTACGGGACGATCCACTGCGTACAGAATTGAAAACTTGTAGTTTTTTGGCAGTTTTTCTTGTCTTTTGTATAAATATTCCAAATTAGACTGCCACCCAATCTTTTTGTCATTTGATCTTCATGCCTATTGGGAGAAAAGTCAAGGAGAGAGTGTGAGAGAGCATTCAAAGGAGGATTCCTACCACTGGATCGTGAAGGCTTCACTTGGTGTTTAAAGGTAAGAATCTCTACTTGTGAATTGGGATTACTTCACTCTTTTCTTTTTTCCTTCTAGATTTTTTGTGAGAAGATCTGTCAAGGAGATCTGATTCGCTGCCGACACTTAGAGAGTGTGAACAGCCGAAGGGTTCTCTGCCCACACTAGGAGAGTGTGAAAGGACGAAGGGTTTTCTGCCCATACTAGGAGAGTGTGAAAGGATGATGCTCATACTAGGAGAGTGTAAAAGGACCAATGGTTCTCTGCCAACACTGTAGATTGTGTAAAAGGATGACGGTTCTCTGCCGCACCGGGTAGTGGTGAAAAGAGTGTTTGTAAAGGCTTCTCCTCCTTGCTGTGGGTGCAAAAGGAGAGACACTATTGGTATTAGTACAATACTCAGAGGGTGCATCTGGGGAGTGGATGTAGATCTGGTTTAAACCGAACCACTATAAATCTTGTGTCGTTTACTTTACTGCTTTTCATTTTCCACATTTTTTTTTGTTTAAAAAACTCTGTAATTGAAAAACTTTTCTTTAAAAATTTAATAAAAAAAATTTCATTTCGGTTCAACACAACTTCAAAGAGGGTTAAGTTTTAAAAATACCAATTCACCCACCCCCCCTCTTGGTAGCCTTGGGACATTAACTTAGGTCTTACAACCTATTCACTAGACTCAACAATAAAAGCATTACTTAAATATCAGGCTCAAAGAAACCTAAGATTTTTAATTTAGCCATTTCTATTCATATAGTATGATCATAGATTGTATAGTACGATCCGTTCAAAATAGCTTTCGTCTTGGAACGAAGGAGTGCGAACAGGAAACTATTCTGAACTACATCATACAATATGATACAAATATCTTCCAGTACGATGTGATAAACTTCTTCTATTCCTACAAGATGAATGCTGGGATGACCAAAATTTGTCTCTGTTCATCATTTGGTATGATCCAACACATACAGTACGATAAGTTAAAATCTTCAGGTCATCCGATATGATGTATATATCGTCCGATATGAATAGTTCAAAAATTAAGGGATCATCCGGTACGATCATCGGGATGATCAAAAATAGCTTTGGTTCATCATACGGTATGAACCATGTCATACATTATGATCTACTATCATTAATTAAGCCTTAATTTAATTAATTAATCATGGGGGTTAATTTTAGCAAGTATTCAAATATTTATACAACATAATGGGATCGTACAATATGATCAGTTCAAAATTCAATTATTTAAAAACTTGCTTAAAATAATCTTACGGCTAGGGTTTTGAATTGAAAATGAATCATACATTATGATTAGTTCATATAATTTAGCCGTTTGAGCCAATGTGTTTTGTATAGTATGATTTAAAATCGTACAGTACAATCTTTTTAAAAAATATTTTTCTCATAAAAAAACTCTCCCCGTGTGTGTGTGCCTGATTACTTAGCTTGCATTCACGTTTTGTGGCCAGACTCAAGAGACAAAGAGAAAATAAAAATAAAAAATACAAAGTTATAAACTCCTTCACATCCTATTCTACTTAGTTTCGAGTCTTCTATTATCTTGAGTAATATGTGATCTCCCTAAAATGTTAGTACTCAAAGATAAAAATAACATTCAAAACATTTAATGAATAATAAGATAATTCAATCAACATTATTTGTCATCATCAAAATCTCAGGCTAGGGGTCATAAACTGCAACATGTATCCTAAGTACAACTCTTCTTTTAAAATTATTGAATATTTTGATTCAGATTTTGCAAGATGTAGGGTTGATTAGAAAATCACTTCTTAAACTTATCAATTCATAGGAAACTCTTTAATTTATTGATCTAGCATGAAATAAAATTCAGCAGCCCTTTCTATTGTTCAAGCATAAAATATTGCATTAGGTAGTTGTGCGACACATATTCTTTGGTTAAAGAATTAATTAATTGACTTAGGATTTTCTATTGGAACTATTCCAATTTTCTATGATAATACAAGCGAAATATGCATTTCAAAGAATCCTATTCAAAATTCTAGAACCAAGCATATTAATATTAGGTATCACTTCATTAAAGATCAGGTGGCTAAGGGAGAAATTGAATTGCACCATGTTGCTACAAAAAAATAACTTGCAGACATTTTCATAAAACCATTAGCTTTCGAAATGTTTAACACTTTAAAAATCATATTAGGTGTGATTGATCTTAATGCTTAAACTTTTTTATCTACAAATTTCATTTGTATTGTATTGGTGTGTTTGTTTATTTTCTTAGGTTATTTGTTAGAGTTTGTAAGTTTATATATATATATATATATGGGCTTTTTCATAGATTTGTGTTTTTAATTTTATTTTTTCTTGGTAGCATGTTATTGGATCTTGAGTTATTGGCATTAAAAAGGTTCTCTATTTATGATGTCTTGTTTTAAGTGTTCTTTTCATACTATACAATTTTTTTTTTGTACTATACAAATTCTATAACGTGTACATGATTTTTTTTTTAAGTTTAACATGCAAGATTGACTTTTTTAATGTATATCATACTTTAAATTGTCATCATTGTCTGTACGATCAGTCTTTTTCTATCTGTACAATTAGGGACAGTTTTTAAAACATTCAATTATTTTTGTCAGATCGTAAGTATAAAATATCATTTTGTTTATACGATCATGTTGTTAGTTTCTTATGTTGATGAACTTAACCATCATAAAACAAAATTTAATATTCTAATTATCCTGGATGAACAGGTGTTCGTCTGTACGATCGTTTGGTCAAAAAGCATGTACAAAATGACACCTCGATAATTGTGTTTTATGAAAAGCCATTTCAATTTTATTTGTTTATTCATATGTACAAAATACTTTTTGTCCTGTATGATTTTAAAATCATATGTATGATCTTAATTTCATACTGTATGAATGGTCATTTTTCTTTAAATAGAAAAGGTCTTGGATAAATTTTTTTCTTCACATTCTCATTTAATTCCAAACCTTCTCGAGTCCAAAACTTATGAATGGTCAGTAGTAGTAAACAACCTCATACTTCCTAGGGCTCGTCCTCTTGATTTGGTAGAGACGACAATTTTCTTTCTAAGGAAAATGAGGAAGCTTTTGATTATTATGTTGTAGCAGAAAATTACCCCTTCTCGACTCCTCATTCAAAGTGACGTTAACTTCTCTGTTATGCCACTTTTCACCTTAACCCAGTTTTCTTTTATTCTCACCTTAATTTATGCGTACCATCGAGAAATTTTTAAACTTTTCTTGCAAACATTGAGGTAAACCAAGATCACATTAGGATTACCTCTTTTATCTTAAAGTAGCATGTTGAAATAACTAAGGAAGATCTAGGAAACTTCCTTCACCTTAGAACCCAAGGAGTTAGATCACATGCCTTAACCTCCAGAGTATATTTTGATTGGTCAAAAATAAAGCAAACTCTTAGAGGTGTTGCACAAGTAGGCCATCTGTCTCATGTGTAGACTCTTAACCAGAATGCTAGGATCATCCAGCATGTCTTGAGAACCTCTATCATTCTGAAAGCTGGTGATTGTATAAATTTCACTCCTCTTTTATCTACTTTCACATACTTGATAATGACTTAAACTCCTTTTGATAAAGCCCAATTTATCATGGACTACATCTACAAACTTTTTGATATTGGACTTCCTCACAATAAGAGAAAGAAAAATGTGGCCTTAGGACACTTAGTTGCCTGCATTTTAGGGAAAAAGTATAAGCTAATCTATCCTAATCCACCCACTGAACTTCCCATTTTCTTTATCCATGCCTCTTTTCGTGCACTCTTTGGTCAGGATTAAATTTTTGAGGGAGAAGATTCTAAGGGAGAAGAAGAAGCCCCAGCTCTAGTACCTGTACCTACAACTGGACCAGATCAAAATTTCTATCAAGAAATGATCCAATAATCTGACAGACAGGAAAATCATTTTTATCAACGCTTTGATCAAATTGAGATTCACTTGAATGAATAGGAAGCTAGATACAATGAGGATATGGGTTGGATTTGTGGGCAATTCGACTTGGTAAATATTATTGTAGCTATGATCAACAGTTACTTTATAATATTTAACCCTCAACCACCTCTAAACCAAGGCCCCTCTAGATTTTAGTTGTACTTACGGGTTGTACTTACTGATGAAACTTTTTTAGTAGTTCTTAAGATGTTTTGTTTGTTTGTCATTTCATGTGTTCTTATTATGGTTTTTCCAATATGATGTGATATCTATATTTTTTTTTAAATGATGTGATATCTGTATGTGTTCTAAATGATGAATGGAATGAAGGAATGATGTGTTGACTTACATTGAAATTACTCTTTTTGAAATGTTTATGTTTTTAGAGCCAAAACATTTGTGGTTGATCTCTAGAATGGAATTTTGAATTACTTTGTTCTATAAATTAATTTCCTTGCAAAATTTAATCTCTCAAAATTTAAAGTTACATTATAATTGGATGTAGACTAGAAGATCATTTTCATATTCCTATAGATAAGTATTACTTAACTTTAGTTATTGCATGATATATTTCTTATTTTTATTTTATCTCTTTTTTAATGTGTTTACTTTTTGTTAATTATTAGAATTTATGTTAAGATTTATTGAAATTGGAAAGACCGAGAATATAAAAAGATGTACAAGTGTGCCAAATTTGAAAAGATCGTAAAATGTGACACTTATTTAAAAAGATATGTAATGTTTGTCAAAGTGAAAAGAGGCACAAAATTAGCCCAAGCTTAAAAGATGTATAAAGTGTGCCACAAACAATTACAAAGATGAACAATGTTGTCAATTGAAAAATTCATACTATTCTTTCTTTAATCATTCTATCTCTTATACAAATCCATATAATCTACAATAATATTCACTCTTGAGTTAGAAACTAATTAGTCTTTATTTTGTCATTTTTGCAATAATTATTTTTATTTAATTTGTCTGGAATGAATAGTGAATCTAATTGACATTTCTTATCTCAGTTGTTCTTTGATTTAAAATTTAAGTTTTTTTTTTTGCATTATGAAGTTAATGTTGTATTTGCAATTAGTTTATAATCTTCTTCTTCATCAACTATTTTAATTTAATTATAAAAACTTTTTCGTTTCAAGTTGTAATTCCCTTTTTATTATTGTCAAAAGGGGGAGTCATTAGTTATTGCTTGATGTTTTTTGTTTGTTTAATGTATGTTATTTGATGTATTTTATTTTGTTGTTATTTAATGTATGTTATTTGATGTTTTTTTCATGTTGTTTTTATTGAGTGTTTGTTTCGTATTATTTTTAGGGCGTGTTTATTTATTCTGTGTTATTTTTTTGTGTTATTTTTAGGGTGTGTTTATTTGGTTGGTGTCGTTTTCGTTTAAGTTTTTTTGTTGTATTGTTTTATTTTTATTGGAATCCCTTAGTTTAAATGGGTCATTTATTTATGGGTAGCTTAGGAGAAAAAATATCTTAAGTGTTAACTAAAACAATAAATATTTTACTACCATCAAAAAGGGTATGATTGTTGCAACTTACTTTTCAAATCTATGCTTTTATATCATGTGAGTTTTTTATGATACCAAAATATTATTATGTTGAATATTGTTTAGGTGTGTTATTTGTGCGTATTAATATTTCAGGAAAATCATACACCAAACTGTCGAACACTTCAAGATAGATTATATTAGGGTTCATTGTAATTGAAGTCTATACTTTTTCTATTTTTCCTGAGTTTGAGAGAGTGTGATTTTAATTGAGTAACTGTACACACACACACACTCATGGAGTGAGTCAAAAATTATATGTTTAAAACTAATTATACTATATGATAAAGGAATTGTACTGGATTATTTAAACTGAGTGTTCCTCAAGAAAGAAGTTAATTGAATCTTGCCTTAAAATTTTTTTATTGAACCATTCATACTATTCGAAGTTAGATTCTTATAGACAACATCCATAGTACAAAATGGATATAAACCAATTTATCCCAAATGAACTAACCATTTTCTAAACTAATCGTACTGTATAAAGTTAGTTTCATATATACAAAATCCAGAGTATGAAATGGGTGCGTATCAGTTTGTCCCATATGAATAGGTAATTATTTTGAACTATTCATAGTATATGAAATGAGTTTCATATAAACAACGTCTAGAGTATGAAATGGGCTCATCCATATTCGAACCATACGAAGCATTATTCGATTTAACCATTTTGTAATATATGATGTAGGGTTCATATAGACGATGATTAGAGTATGAAATGGGTTCATATATTATCGTACCGAATGAACCTTTTCATTTTTGAATTGTTCATAAAGTAAGATGTCAATTCGTACATACTATTACCAGGAAATCAGTTTGAATATAATCATACAAGAATTTTTTGAACTATTTATACACACAAAGTGTGATCATACTATACAATCCAAGTACGTTCAACTTGAAATTTTTAATTTTTTTGATGATTTTTCTGTTCTTTCATATAAAAGATTCTTATAAACTGACTATCCATACTTCTTCTATAAATTTTTTCTTGAGAGTGAGAGTGGGAGTGTTTTGCTATAGCGTTTGGGAGTGAGAATTGCGAGATCTTCCAAGTGAAATTTGTGAAGGGTTCACAAGATTGCCCAAAGGTGAGGATTTCTTTATATGTTGTTCAAATCCCCGCCCTTCTTCTTTGAAGACTCTTGAGAGAAGATATTTGGAGAAGATTCGGTACTTTGTTGTCACTAGGAGGGTGAGAAAGAACGCTGGTACTTTGCCATCACAAGAGGGTGTGAAAGGACGTCGATACTCTGCTATTACTAGGAAGGTGAGAAAGGATATTGGTACTTTGCCATCACTAGGAGGGTGAGGAAGGACAACTGTACTCTACCACATTGGGGATGATAGAAGAGGTTATTGTAAGGGCTTCTCCACCCTGCTGTGGGAGCAAAAGGAGAGTTACTTTGATATAGTGCAATACCTAAAGAGGGAGTCTTCACGAAGTGGACATATGTCTAGTTGGACCAATTCACTATAAAATTGTGTGTTCTTGTCTTTAACTTTTTATTGCATTTTTTCTACGCCTTTAAATTTTAGTGGTTGGAAATATATTTTGAGAAAACTAAATCTTGTGTAAAATATCTAAATTAGATTTCTAAATTACCAAGAGTTTTTTTAAAATTACCAATTCACCCACTTTTGATTAGCATTGGGATAATTGTATTAGGTCTAACAACCTATTCGAACTTTCAAGTAATAAGTATCTATCCAAAATTTTCTCTAAGTTGTGCTTGCCATCATCTTTCTGCTTCTCCTTCTAACATAAATGTAGCTATTGGTACTTTTCTATTTTTAGGACAGATCATGCTATATAAAATCTTTCCAATATTTAACAACCAGTCTTCAGCTACAGTTGGATCACTTGCACCCTTAAATGCTAGTGGTTTAGAAGTCTGAAATAATTTTAAATTTCAATCCATTTCACTATCACTTTCAGATATGGATCCACCGCTAGCAGAATATTTTTTCATAAATGTCATTTTATCTACCACTTGTGAGATCAAATGCTCAATATCTTAAAGTTCTTTAAACTTATTTCCCTCAATCATTCCTATTTCTATATCCGACTTGGATGATTGACTATTCATTTTTTATGGAAACTCTTAAGATATAACTATTTGTATACATATAGATAATTCATATAATATATGTACTCATTGTAAGAAATATGATCATTCAAAGCATTAAATAAGCAAGTATACTGTTGTACTAAAATGAATGCATAGTTCCCTAAAAACTTGATTCAACCTATAGCTCTGTATATTTTATATTTATAATATCTCATCCTACTTTATCTTCTAAATCTAATTATGCTTCAACTTTATCTTGATTTGGCTCTGATACCAATTTCTATCACACCCTAGTTTTTCCTACCCCCTAAGGGTCAATCTAAAGTATAACAGAGAAGGAAAATCTAATTCGGTTCCTTGTCACTAACACTGATTCTGAGACACTACTTTCAGAATACAGTGAGTAAAAAAGAAATCTATTTAGACTCTCCTAACTTGTAAACCTATCTAATTATGCATATAATATCCCTTAATAAACAGCAAATATAATTGAAGTAATTACATAGCTCTACTAAAACTTTTAAAGTTTACTTACATACCCAAAAGTCTATATAAATATCATTCATATCTCCTTTAAGATCTCTTTGTAGACTAAAACATATTTACACCAAAAGGAATGGTCACCTCCCTCCCGCCTATTGCTCGATGGGCTCCTTTCTCTTACCTTTAGTATAACCACTGGTGATGAGCTAAGCTCAATAAAACATAAAATCAATGTATAAAATTTAGTAATAACATTATTAATACTTAAGAAATGCTATAAAAAATTAACATAGTTAAAACATATATTAAAATGTCATATTAACTGTAAGAAGTTCCTAGCCATATTATTTATCTTACCAAAATTGTTCAACACTTTTAAACAAGTTACATGATGGCTATAAGCTTTTGTTCCTTCTCATCATTCCAATTTAAGTTTCGGTCCAGCTTCCCAACTTTTTGAATGGAAGTTGTTCTCTTATTCACGGTTGAGTCTAATTTCCTCAACTTCTAGAATTGAGAGTGTAGGCTTACCTCATCGGGTCTTTCACATGCATATCCCCATATATAACTTATTTCACATTCCTTAAAGTCATTCTTTTTAGCCCTAATGAAATATACTTTTCTGATATAGCTACGCTTTAGCCACCCTTTAGTTACCCTTTGGTTTCACTTTAGCTATCCTTTGACTGTACTGTAGCTGACCTTTAGCTGCCCTATAGCTATACTTTGGCTATGTTTTAGCTACGCTTTAGCGGCCCTTTAGTTGCGCTTTAGCTTCCCTTTTATTTATTCATTAGTTCAAAATATTTATCATTTTATATTTATGAAATCTTTAACATTGATAAAAATTACTCTCTACATAAATAATTTCATACATGTTCATCCATGTTCATATAAAATAAATTAAGGTAAACTGAAATAAATACGGTCATAAACAAAATAAAGAAGAAGTACAATAATAGAATATTAACTAATTCTTATAGCCTCGGTTGGATATCTCACCTTGTCCTCCAGAATAATGGGGTAAATTGGTTCACTTAAAATATTTTGATTCTTTCTCCTTTTGTATACCACTTCAATTACGTTCTTCTTCATTCAATCCAACTTTCTTCTTTTACTCTCTTTGGTACTTACGAGTGAGAGGAATGAAAGAAAATTGCACCATTCAATTGTTTTTCAATTATTATAGCAAACTACAGCTGTCATATATTAATCATAGCATTCCTTCAGCTATTTTCTTTTCCTAGTTCCAAATTCAAGCAACACATTACAGAGTGTAGCTCTACTCAACAATCTGCCTCCTTCAACCGTCAGCTAATCTATAGCTTATACAGCTGTTGCCTCTCATACGTGAATGGGGAGGAGAGAAATAAATAAAAGGGCTGAGGTTTCAAGCTTCAAGAATTTCCTTAATACAATATTATGCACTAAGACTCCACTAACAGCCTTCTATCATTTCCCAGTCACATGATTTCCCACCTTCTTAATCAGTCTAATGCATGCAAAGTTAAGTGTTGTGGGTATTGTGAGAATAAAATAATGAAATAGAAATGCTGAAATAAAATTATAGCATTTCTTTAAAATATGATTAATAGGATTTCTAATTCATTATTATTATTATTCCAATTAGTTGTAGCTAAGATAATAATCAGTTATTCATATAATAGATGAAAGATCCAAAACTAAAATTGTTTGCTTACAATTATTTTTAGCATTTTAGGGATTATAATAGAAAACTTCAAATTTTTTATTTTCAAATTCTTCACTGTGGTTACTATGAATTGTTAGAATTTCAAAACCTAGCTTTCTGTGAATCTAAGTAGAAAATTTTATAAACTCGTCAAATAATTCACTCTTATATGATAAGAATCTAATCCAAGTGAACATAGAATAATCACATATCCAAAAACTTTCCCTCCTAGACTTATAATGCTAACAAGTCCAAAGAGATTCCAATGAAGGACTTCTAAGGGTTTACTAGTTCTAAGATCTTAAATTGAATGAAAAGAAGACTTGACTTATTTTCATAATTGACACGCATCACACATGTGATCTTTAATGAAGACTAATTTGGGTATATCTCTAACCAATTCCTTTTGGGTAATCTTCTTATAAATTTTTAATCTTTCCATGATAAAGTCTTCTATACCATAACCAATATTCACCAGCAATAGTTTTTTAGACAAATAGCATTAGAAGATTTAACATAATTTAAATTAAGCAAGTAAATATTATTTACCCTATCTCCATGCAACACATCAACTCCATTTTAGCTTATAATGCATCTTGTAGGAAAAAAATTTATGTTAAAAACCTTATCACAAAGCTGACTAATATTTAGTAAGTTATGTTTTAATCCTTTTACCAATAAACTATTTTCATTCAAAAAATTCTTTGTGTTTTTAACAATACCTGAACTACCACTCTCCTAGTGGTGTTATCTCCAAGTGTCACTTTGCCTCTAATCATGACCTCTAGCTATATAAATTGATTTGCATTTTTAATTATATTATTTTTGCATCTGCTGTCCAAGTACCAAATGCTTTCATAAGGGCTTGTATGAGAGCGTTTTTACAAAATTATAAAACATTAGACTTGGGAACCAAAATAAATTTGGGTTTACCTCTTGAAAATGATAATTCATATGCATGTCTGATATATTATGATTGATACATCTTAGGTCTCCACAATAAATGTGTTCTATTATGAATAGTACAAGTATGGGAAATATACCCCAACATGCAACATGAAAATTATTTAACACCAGGAAAATGATTTACTAATTTATGTGAGGTATAATATCTTTTCCTAGGTTTTGAACTTATACTCTTTTAGGTAATATTTTAAAATTATTCAAGTGTGGGAGCTGACTTATTTTCCTTAGAAGCTTTAAATTTTATTTGAAGATATGAGTTTGCACTTTCCAAAATCAAAATTTTAATCTTCAAATCATGTTCCCTTCGATCAGATTCATTCATTAATTCTTTAAAACCATTATCAAGCTTAATATAAGATTATTTCAATAGTTCATGCTTCTTATTCAAATCTTCAAATTCATCTAACAAAATCATGTGATTGTTATCCATGTCAGCATGATAATCCCTAAGATTTTCATACTCTTTTTTTTTTTTTTTTTTTGAGGAATTGCAAATTGCATTCAAGAAAAAAACTAATTACAAGGAAATAAATGCCTCACATTCCTTTTTTAACAATCTAGACAAATTATAAGGAATATTGGCAAAAGAGAAACTATCGAAATAAAAACTATCTTGTAAAGCCAAAGTAGCGCAAACATCAGCTACTTCATTACATTCTCTATGAACATGATTAAAAAAGACTTTATTGAAATCATTTAGGAATAAAAAATCCTTAGTACTCTTGTTGTTGAAATGCCACTTCAACTTCTTCAAATAATCTTGAATAAAATTGATAATATTTATGTTGACTCCTTCAATGATAACTCCTTACTATCCATCATCCAAGGTTGTATGAAATCCTTTACAGTCAAAATAGCCTCCAACTCAAGTTGTTACATGTCCCAATAAAGTTTCTTCTTCCCAAATGCCAACAACAACCTCCCTTTATGATCCCTAAACACACCTCCGATTCCAGCTTGATTAGTTCAAATAATGAAGCATCCATATTGATTTTGATCCAACCTAGTGGTGGAGGGTGCCAAACTTTAATAAACTCCCTTAGGAGATTAACACCCAAGTTATCTAGATTTGGATACAAATTCTGTTTAGCCAAAAACAGAACATTTGCTGCAATAATTGCACTAGAGGTAGTGGTATTCCCATGCACTAGATCATTTCTATTTTTCCAAGAAAGAGAAACTGATGTGAAGTAGATTTTCACCATGATAGGGAAATGAAACGAATGTCCTCTAAGCTCTTTCAAACAATTTTCCAATGAATAAAAAATGGGAATGTAGAAACCCCATTCTCTCTATCTTAGAATCATCTTCTTATTGAATTTGCAATGCACCACAATATGAGCATAGCTTTCTACTTCTTGACAACCTCTTGGACATAAGTCATTATGGCTTAGCATTCTATGCTTAAGAAACTCATATGTAGGAATAGCAAACTTACTCATCCTCCGCCAAAAAAGCTCCACTCTCGGGTTAAGCTTTAGACTTCTTAACCATTTTATAAACTCATAGTCTTCCTCCTTAGACCACCTCTTCATCGATTCTCCATTAGCCAAAACAGTGATAGATCTCTCATTATGGCGATACATAGTTTCCAAATAGTCCATATCATACTCATGATCAAGAGGGACCTGCAAAATCAGTAGAATAACTTCATCATTGAAAAACTGTTGTAGAAACTCCATATTCCAGCTGTAGTTTGGCATAATGAAATTATTCAGATTTATGTTCTCCAGTCCCACACAATCAGCTAGAGTGGGCCAAGTGTTGAAGCACCTATCCAAGAGCCAAATATCCTTCATAACATGGATTTTCTTCCCATCAACAACTCTCCATCTAACAATTGGTTTAAGTGACTTCCCACCTTTAACAAAATATGCCATGCCATAGAAGCTCCAATATTCCTTTCTCCATTCAAGATATTATCATCATATTTAGTAATAATGTTCTTATGTAATAAATTCCCTGGATATTGGATACATCTCCATGCTAACCTCGATCTAAGAGGCCCCACGTGATGAACAGCATAATGTAATCCCAAACCACCATCTGATTTTGGTTTGCATAATACATCCCAAGCAACATAATGTTATGCCTTTCTACCAATGCCTTTATGCCAAATGAACTCTTTGCAGAATTGATCAACTTGATATAAGACTTTCTTTGGAACCAAAGAGTGAGTTGATAAGAAGATTGGAAGAGGTAAAAGGGAGGATTCAACAAGGGTGATCTGACCAGCCATAGATAAATGTGTACTACCCCAAGCATTAAGTCTTTCCAATATGTGATCGATCACACATTGAAAATCATGTTCTTAAACTTCTTAAAGCTACTTTAACACCCAAATAAAGTAGCTCCTTAATCACCTTAAAACCCAACTTCTTCCTTATTTGATTCTTTATTGGATTTTTCTCATCTTTGCCAAATAAAATCAGAGATTTGGATTCATTAACTCTCTGCCCTGTCCACCTAATGAAATCAACCACAATGGCCTTCACCTCTTGAGCTGATCTTGAAGAAGCTTGGGCAAAAACTAACATATCATCTGCGTTAATAGATGTGTACTTTTCTAAGCTTTGGGTGAAAGTTGAACTCCCAATTGCAGCCCTCTTTGATTAATTGCATGAGATAAAAGTTGGGAATACAAGATGAATAAGTAAGGCGATAACAGGCAACCTTTGCAAAATCCAATCTCAGCTTTAATCCAATTAGAAATTCTTCCATTTAAAATGAAAGAAAATCTTACATTCATGACACACTCCATGATAAGCTTACAAAAAGATAAAGGAAATACATAAAGTTTTAGCACTTGATACAATGTTGGCCAACCCATGCTATCGAAAGCTTGTTCCATGTCTAATTTCACAGCCATCAACCCCTTCTTATCCTTTGAGGTCTTGAATTTGTTGAAGATCTCTTGAGCAAGTAGACAATCCTCAGACATTGATCTACCCAGGATAAAAGCAACTTGCTCTTCCGAAATGATTTTGGAGATACCAAATTTAATTCTATTAACCAACATAGTTGTGACCAACTTATAAGTGGTTTGACATAGGCTAATTGGTCTGAAATTTTAAGGCACTATAGGATTCTTCACATTTGGGATTAACACAATCAAGGCGTCTTTCCATTCATCCTTCATGGAACCAGTTTTAAAGAAACTGTCAATAGCTTTCCAAGTTGATTCTCTCACAATGCTCCAAAAGAATTGAAAAAGTGAAGGTGTGGTCCCATCCAACCTAGGAGACTTATTCCTACCCTGCTACAAAATTGCACTTTTTAATTCTTCCTAAGTAAAATCTCCAATTAGAAACTCTACATCCACAAAATTAAGTTTCTGGTTCTCAAGAAAAATCAGCCAACCTGTTAGGATGCAAGTTCTAGATTTCCATTTATTTTCAAAGAATTTCTAAAAAATAGATAAAATCTGCTCAAAGTTGTCCACCAAGATGTTATCTTCATCCCTAATTTGTCTTATAAGATTCCTATTCCTTTAAGCTGAAGCAAACTTGTGAAAGAAATTTGAATTAACATCACCTTCTTCATGCCATCTCACCTTAGCTCTTTGGTTCCAGCAAGTTGCTAATCTTCCTAAAGTTACATTAAGATCATGCACTTTGATTATTAGTTGTTTAAGCCTTTCCACCATCAAGCCACCTTCTAAAGCTTCTTCCAACTGTAGATTCAAAATCTCTTTCTTTAATTCTTCTTTCAATAGATTCAAACTCTTACATTTGTCCTTGCTCCAAAAGAATAAGTCTCTCAAAGATAATCTTAGCTTCCTCTGCAAAACATCCATATCATTACCATGATAAAATTGTCTCCAAGAATTTGAAATAATGCTCCAGGCTGCCAGATAGGACTTCCAAGTCTCCTCAAATGTAATAAATCTAGAGTTGTACTATGCCTCCAACACCTAGAAAGAAATTGGGCAAAGATCAGATGCCACTCTTGCTAAATGTCTAATGCATGCCAAAGGAATTTTTTGTAGAGCTGTCGAATTCAGTAAGCACTTGTCTAGTCTTTCCTAATTCTCAAAGCACCTTCCTTGTTATTGCACCAAGTGTAACTAGGTCCGATAGTACTTACGTCATGAAAATCATTATTAGTCATAAACAACTTCATCTCTTAAGGCCCTTTGGAAAAAAGGAACCTCTTGCCTCCTTTCTTATCATCTTTGGATAATATACAATTGAAATCTCCACCAACCACTGAAGGTTTATTGCCCACAAAAAACCTCTCAAGCATATCCCATAAACATCTCCTCACATGATAGTCCTTGTTAGCTTATATAGTTGCCACATTCTAAGAACCAATCAAAGGAGCTTCAAGCACTCCAATGACAACTTGAGAAGAATGATCCACAACCTCAAAAGACACGTTATTCTTATCCCACAAAATCAAGATTCCACCAGAGGTACCATCTGTAGGATGGTGAAAGAAATCCCACTCACTTCCAATAGCCTTATCAACATCAACCCTATCAATTTAGATATCTTAGTCTCTGTAAGACTAATAAAACATCCTCCATAATCTTTCACTATCTCTCTAAGATAAAGGGAGGCCTCCCTCTTCTTGGCCCCCCTACAATTCCAAAATATAAAGGAAGACATTAATTACCTGGAGGGGACGAATCCCCTCCTCTCTTTCTATCCTTTGTTCCACCTCTTCTATTCTTGCAAGCAACATCAACATGACCAAATACTTAACTTCTTTGGAAAGTTTTAATTTACCTGAAGTTGAGATCTTACCAACAACACCATTAGAAACTCCATCTTCTGTTTGTAATATATCATGTTTGGTAGAATCTCCCGGTGAAACACATTCCCCTTTATTTGCATTAGGAGAAAGAATACCACATTTCACCGACTTATGAATGCATTCAGCTTCCATGACTTCATCCAATCCTGAATATTGATTCTCCTCTTCTAAAATGTTGAATTTGTTTTTAAAACAAACTTCAGAATAGTTTGAAGTTTGCATCAAATCCTTTAAGCTCTTCTCAACAAAAGGACTTGTAATTAGAATATTACCTTCAACATTTTTGTCATTTAATAAATTTTCAAAGATTTCCCCATCTTCAATGATGGATTGCTTATGGACAATGGAATCCTTAACATGATTACCAGAATTCTGATTCAGACGAGTCAAAGTACCTTCAACCTTCTTGACATTTTTAAATTTATTATTTCTGAACTTAACATGTATCCAGGGTCCATATTCATCAAGCTCAATAGAGTTGCCTTTCTCATGGATCTCCCCAACTCTTCTTTCAGAAGGAACAACATCAACTATTTTTATAGGAAGACTATTGTTGGTAGAACAAAGTCTTTAAATGGCCAATTTTACCACAATGATAACAAAGAGATGAAATCTTTTCATATTCAACTTTTTGAAAAGATCTACCATGCATTCCTTCAATCCATACACCTTTTGGTAATTTTTTGTCTAATTCAATTCAAACACATACTCGGGAATACTCTCTCTTACCCCATTTAAATGAATTTCCATCAAGCTACAAAGGCACTCCAATCATAGATGCAATTCTTGATATATTCTATTCATCCCAGCAATGCAACGGTAGGCAAGGAATACAATTCCATGCCGGTGATGTGAGGTCTTTAAGTGATTCAGGGGAGAATGAAGGGGACCATTTGTCCATGCCAATAATATTTCCTCCTATAAACCAAGGGCCACCACCTAAGACTTCTTCCAATTCCTTAGAATTCTTAAATGAACAAAGGATCCAATTCAAACCCAATATTGTAAGGTGGAAATTACCATAATTAGACCATTTCCTCTGAAGATCCATACTACAAACTGGAAAAGAGATGTTATCACCAAGAACTTTAATAACAAGTGAATTCTTCAAAACCTGGGAATTGGCATTTTAAAAATTGAAATTCATTGCAACTGCTACTCCATCCTCAGTAATAGGAGTAGAATTCACATTATAATTTAGCTTAATGTG
This sequence comes from Dendrobium catenatum, assembly GCF_001605985.2. Taxonomy (NCBI): domain Eukaryota; kingdom Viridiplantae; phylum Streptophyta; class Magnoliopsida; order Asparagales; family Orchidaceae; genus Dendrobium; species Dendrobium catenatum. The sequence continues at coordinate 459,577 of NW_021319179.1, forward strand.
CTGAGTCTTCTTCCAAGCATTCAAGAAATTTCCTTTAGGACCACTAACAGCATTGTTCATAGGTTGATCAAAATAATTCTTCAAATCAATCTCCAGGATAATTGGTGTATTTACCTTAGCAGGTGAGTCTGTGTTATTGCAAGAAGGTTGCTTTTCATTAGGATGAGAATCATTGTTATCCTCATTCAAGATATTTGCATTTATCCCTGGCCTGTGGTCAGGGATTGCATTTGAATAACCGAATTTCTTAACATAAATTTTTGTATCTGATGAAGAAGCTTCACAATCGTTTGATTTCAGAGGCGATTCAACACTAGACTTCAAAAGCCAAGGAGTAATACATACATATGTAGTCAAAATACCTTTACCCTTTCGTTCCACAAAATCAATCTTCTTCAGAGGAGAATCAGCCTCCTTGATAACCAAAGGGCGTGCATTCATCCTCATACGCACATCATTTACATCTAGCCCCAGATTCATCCGGCAATGATGCCCATCTTCTCTAACACGTCCACTTAATCCCCTAATTTGGCATTCAGCTGCAGGTGCACCGCCTGATGGCTAGAAGCTATCCACCGCTATCGCCTAATGAGCGCCGACGAAGGTGGCAGAAAATTGGGAAATGGAAAATTTGAAAATAGGGCAGTTTCTCTCTCTAACCTTTTTTCAAAAACTCATTCATACCAATTTTTACTCAAAAAAAAACTTTTCATAATCTTTTTGTAAATTAAAATACTTGATATTAAAGTTAGCATGTAATTTTTTAAGTTTCATACATACATTATGAATCTTCTCAAAAACTTCAAATAATTCATCATAAGATAGGTCACATACCTCATCTTAATCTGAATGATCAAGTTTATCTACCATTAAACACAAACTTGTAACCTCTTCTTTTTCTTCTGTTTCTAAAGAGTCTAAAGAAAAATTAGCCTAGAAAGCTCTTTGCATTCTTTTCTTGCCCTTCTTAACATTAGTTTTCTCCTGAACTTTCTCCTTGTTAAGATTAACTTTAAGATTTGGACGCTCATTTTTTATATGTCCAAGCTTTCTACATTCATAACAAATGACTTCATTATAAACTTTTGGATTCTTACTGAACTAACCTTTGTTCCAATGCAAATGTCATCATTGCTTTCTCTTAAGAAAACTTTTGAATTGCTAAGTCATAAGTGCAATGTCTTCTTTATCCTTTAGCATTGATTGATCACTCTCTGAATCATCAACTTTTAAAACTATATTTCTCTCTTTCCTTTTATTACATGCATCAATCTATCTTTGGTTTACTCCATGCTTGTAAGCAATAAATGATCTAAGCAGATTGTCAATAGAATATACATTTAAATCTTTAGACTCAATTATGAAAGTTATCTTTGGATCATAAGCAGTTAGAAAATAATGTAAAATTTCATTAGCTTTCTAAATTTGTATGTTCTCTACCTAAAGTATGCAATGGGGTAACAATCTGAGTAAACCTTATATACATATCAGAAATTGGCTCATTTGGTTTTATGCAAAATAGTTCATAGTCATGTAATAAAATATTCAATATAGATTATTTTACATTATTTATTCCTTCATAAGTTATGCAAAGTCTTTCCAAGATTTTTTTCCAGTATTGCAAGTAGAAACACGCATATAATCCTTAAATTTTAAAGAACAAAAAATATTATTTAAATATTTTTATTTAGATATATTAATTCTCTTTCTTCTAAAGTCCATTCAGTAAATGATATTTTGATTCTAATGCCATCAACAATTCTAGTAGGTCTAGTATAACCTTCTTATATTAATATGCACATGCAGTCAACTGATTGCAGAAAAGTAGACATGCAAGTTTTCTAAAAATCAAAAGGAATGTTATTGAATAAAGGTGAACTAGTGATCAAATATCCTTCAGTAGTATTCTTGATTCCAAAATTAGCCGTGTTCATTTTTCAAAAAGAAGTCTAAATCTTTAATTTTGAAAAGAGCTCTAATATTACTTGAAAGTTTGTGAAGGTTGTTAGACCTTATAGAACTGTCACAAGACTAACCAAGAGGGGGGTGAATTGGTTATAAAAAAATTTCTTAGATTTTTTAAAATCTTTTTAGATCTTTTAGAAAACTAAAACACTAATCCTGAAATATGCAGTTGTTTATAGAAATGATTATCACAGAGGATTTTTCAACCATAAAATTTTAAATGCAGGAAATAAAAGTCTGGAAAAAATTAAAGACCATAAAAGAACACTAAATTTTATTTTGATTCAGTCCAACTTGACCTATATCCACTCCATGGAGATTCCTTCTCTAGGTATGCACTAAACCATAGTGAATCTCCTTTTGCCCCCACAGTAAGGCGGAGAAGCCCTTAAAAACTCTCTTTCACCAACCCGATGTGGCAGAGAACCGTCACCTCTTACACTTTCCAAGTGATGGTAGTGTACTGTAACATACTTTTTTACCCTCATAAAGGTAGAGATCCATCGCCACTTACACTCTCCAAGTGATGGCAGCATACCTTTATGTCCATTTTCACCCTCCTAGTGAAGGAAGAGAAGTTTCATCCAATCTTGAAGATCTTCTCTCAAGAGCTTCCAAAGAAGTTGGGTAGAAACTTAAACAAGATAAAGAGATTCTCATTTTGGGAAACCTTGTGAATCCCTCACAACTCCCTTTCACTAGATCTCTCACTCTTCTCACACAAAATTTCTCCCAAACACACTCTTAATGGTCCCTCTCAAGAGAAATTCGAAGCAAAGGATTCCTTAGATAGTTTTTAAGACTCTTTATATAGAAAACATATGAAAAACTATCTTAAAACTAAAATTTTTAAGAGAACTATCATACATTTGTATTGTACAATCATAGATCATCTGACATGAATAATTCAAAAAATTAAGGCTTTGTTTGGTACGAACTTGGATGAACTCAGTTTCATACACTATTAAACATTTGTATGAATGTATATCATACTATACGAACAATTCAAAAAATAAATGTGTTTGTTTGGTACGATCTGGGATGAACCTAATTTCATACTCTATCAATCTTCTGTATGAATGAAGGTTGTACTATATGAACACTTAAAAAAATAAATGTGTTCGTTTAATATGATCTAGGATGAACCTAATTTCATACTATGTTAGTCGTCTGTAAGAATGCAGATCGTACTGTATGAATAGTTAATAGTTTAAGTCATGATTAATTGCATTCTAGAGGAAAATTATATCAAATTATATAGTATGATTAAATATTGTATAATATGATTACTAAAAAAATCAATTTAATTTCATACTATGTTAGTCATCTATAAGAATGCAGATCGTATTGTATGAATAGTTAATAATTTAAGTCATGATTTGATTAACTGCAGTCTAGAGGAAAATTATATCAAATTATATAGTACGATTAAATATTGTATAATATGATTACTAAAAAAATCAATTTAATTTTTTATCTCTCTTCCCCTGTGTGTGCACAGCTGTCCAATTACAATCACACTTGCTCAGATTCAAGAAATAAAAATAGAGATATACAGACTCTATTACATGAAATCATATTCTACCCTATCTTGAAGTCTTTAGCAATTTGAAGTAATATTTAATTTCCCTAAACTATTAGTACACACAAAAACAAATAGCAATATCTAATATATGCCAGGACAAAAAATAAAATTAACAGAATAAAAAATTATTACGAATCTGATTTAAGGACATAATTTTGATGATAGCAAACATTTTTTATACTTTTGCTTCTCTACAACTGTCTTGCCTACTAATATTTTAGGTCCAAAAGATCGAATATAACTCAAGCCAGCTCAAGATTGGGTAGACTAGGACTGAGTCAGTTTGTAATCTCTTACCTTTTCTTGAGTCAATTATATTAATGTGTGTCCTAATGCAAAGTAACCTTGCACACATATACTTGAAATTTTTTTTTTTATTATTTTAAAGTTCTCTATTTTTTATCACATTATCCTGGGCGATCTAAATATCGTCCTGGATGGTCAATTAAAATTAGAAACCCTAATTAGGGCATCCTGGTTAAGGCAGACATCATTAAGCACATCATCTCGGATGATGTTTTCATCATCCTGGATGATAGGCTCAAATCAGAAAGAACCAGCCGCCATATCTATTTAAGCATCTTTTATGTTTGGACACATCCTGATGTCCTGGACAATGCAGCAAAATTATGCCTAAATTAATATAATAATTAAGCAAAGTAATTAAGGTTTAATTGCTCAATTATATCATCCTGGACAATCACATGATCATCCAAGATAATCAATTAACAAACCTTAGTTCTTTATGGATGATATAAAATCGTGCTAGTTCCATTCAGGGAGATGCTTTAGATAATATGTACAGAATTACACTAATCATCCAGGACAATCGGAGATTGTCCTAGATGATCAAGTTATTTTTCCATTGTCCAGATATCCATTCAGGGTGATATTCTAGTCGATATTCATTATTTTGTACTAATCATCCTAAATGATCGTGAGATTGTCAAGGAAGATAAAGTAATTTTTTCATCATCTAGACATCCATACAGAGCAATGTGCTGGATGATATTCGATGGATTTAATTAATTGTATAGGATAATATACTATTATCCTGGATGATATGAACAAATTGCCTTATGATCGTCCCAAATCATTCTAGCTGATTGAGTTAAATGTGTACTAATCATACAAGATGATATTTAGATCATCCTGGATGATAATGTTAGTTTATTATAATTAAGATATACTCTGAAGCTCTTCTATATAAGATATCTTATTTTACCCAAGAGAGTATCCTTTGCTGCTGTCTTGACCTGAGAGAATCTAGAGGAGAGGGGGAGAAAGGGAGAGAGAGAGGATCTTATGAGGGAGAGTTTATGAGAGGTTTCACAAAGGTTATTTAGATCAAGGATCTGAGTCATCTTCTCCGATCATCATCCCTAGTTCCTTAGAGGTTCAAGAGAGGTCTACTTCAGCAATCGATCATTGAATCCAAAGATTTGAATGCTTATTTGATTGATAACTTACTTGGATCACTCATTACTTATGAGCAAGGCGTGAATCAAAGAAACCTTATCATAGGTGAGAAAAAGAAAAACAAAACTGTGGAACTGAAGACCAATGACATGGACACTGACTCTTTTGAGATTGAAAGTGATAATGTTGCCTTAATCATAAGACAATTCAAAGCTTTATAAGAAATAAGCAAAAGAACCATCAAAAGTGGAATAAAGGTAAGGGTAGCAAAAATTTTAAGAGTTATAATGATATGATTTGTTTTGAATGTAGGAAGCCAGGACATGTTAAAGCTGATTGTCCTACACTTAAGACTCGCCCATGTAAGGAGAAGGGTGAGAAGAAACCTAAATTTAAAAAGGATAAGAAGAGGTTCCAAAAGGCATTTTGGGCTGATTCTGCATCGAACACCTTTGAGACTGAAGCTGAAGAGGAGACAACAAACTTGTGCTTGATGGTAGATGATCATCTTGGTCAAAATGATCAAGAAGAGGTATGTGAACTAACCTACAAATAACTACTTGACATTTCTTAACAAATTCATGCATCATATAGGAAACTTAAGAAATCACATGCTAATTTGAAATTGGAGTTTTTAAATTTATAAAAAGAGCATGAAATTTTACTTAAAGATCACTCTATAATTGATAGCAATCACATGTCATTACTTAATGAGTTTGAGACATTAAATAAAAAGCATATTGAATTATCTGATGCACATGATTCCTTGAAATCATCTCATGTTGAGCTAGAAAAGGAGTTTAGGAATTTAAAAAATTTCAAAGCATTTGAAATTAACAAACCAACATTGTAGGCATAACATAGCTTTAAAAAGGAAGCATCACCAACCGAGTAGATTATTAAATCCTTTTTTTGGTCTTAGATGTTTTTCATGTGACATGTTAGGACATATTTCACACACTTGCACTGTTCACCGTAGCACACATTAGGTGTGGAGACCCAAATTATATGATTCACGACATAACACACATACATAGCATTCTTTTTTTCAGAAGAAGGGACCCAAACATGTTTGGGTTCCTAAATATAATATTTGATGATTTTATAGGCGTGCTCTCATAGAAGGCCTCGTAAGAGCATGTGGTACCTGGACAGTGGATTCTCAGGACACATGATTGGAGATGCTAACCAATTTATTTCACTAGAGGCCAGGGCTAAAGGTAAGGTTACTCTTGGAGACAACACCACCAGGAAAGTGGTGGGCCTATGTATAATTGAAAACTCCATGAACCTTTTGATTGAAAATGTTTTGCTTGAAGATAGACTGAAACATAACTTGCTCAGCATCAATAACTTTACAATAAGGGACTCATCATAAAAGTTTTGGCAAATACTTGCATTATCTGCATAAATAACAACACTATTTTGCAGGGAAAATAGATCAACAACATTTATATGCTTGACTTAAATTATATTGAATACGCTGCTTCATTTTGCTTAAAAACTATTGCTTATGATTCATGGTTATGGCATAGGAGATTATGTCATGCCAGTATGAAAACTCTTAGGAGAGTGACCAAAAAGGACCTAGTTAGAGGTGTCCCCAAGCTTAAGTTCTCCAAAGACCACCTTTGTTATGCTTGTCAACTAGGGAGGTAAGTCCAATCCTCTTTCCATTCCATTAAGGATATTAGTACCTCTAGAACTTTAGAAGTCCTTTACATGGATTTGTTTGAACCCATTAGCACTACCAGCTTAGGGGGGGAAGCCTATTATTTTGTGATTGCTGATAACTACTAGAGGTTCACTTGGATTAAATTTCTGTCGCATAAGAATGAGACCTTTGATGAGTTTAGATCCTTCTTCACTTGGATTCAGAAAAAGCTAGGTTGTGATATTTTGACCATCCATAGTAACCATGGGGGAGAGTTTGAAAATGAGAGATTTGGATACTTTTGTGAGAATAAAGAGATTAGTCACAACTTCTCAGTTCTTAGGACACCTCAAAATAACGGAGTAGATGAACGGAAGAACTAGACCTTAGTAGAAGATGCTAGAGCCATGCTTTATGAGAATTCACTTCCAAAATACTTTTGGGCTGAAGCGATAAACATATCTTATTATGTGTTGAATAGGATGAATGTTAGAGCCAAACTTAATAAGACACCCTATGAGATCCTTAAGGGTAGGACACCCAACCTTTCCTACCTCCATTTCTTTGGTTGTAAGGTTTTTATTTTTAATAATAGTAAGTCACACTAAGGGAAATTTGACCCAAAATATGATGAAGGAGCATTCTTAGGATATTCAAGTGTGGGGAAATCCTTTAGGGTGTTTAATAAGAGGACCTTGGTGGTGGAGGAGACTACTCATGTAATGTTTGATAAATTTGATCCTAAGAAGTCTAGAGTTGAGGATGAAGATTAAGTTAGAGAGATTACCCAAGAGTTAAAAATTTGGAGAAGAGGGTAGAGCCCCAAAGCACTGAAGGAGTATGTGAGATTTCCTAAGGAGTAGAAAGTGCAGATTTAGAGGAAAGGTTTGAACCTACACACACTTTACCTAGAGATTGGAGATATTCTTTGAGTCATCCTAAAGAATTGATCATAGGAGACCCTTCTGAAGGTGTTAGGACTAGGCATGGACTTAGGAAGGAAGTGAACCACTCTACCTTTATCTCAATTACTAAACCCATCAATATTAATCAAGCCCTATCTGATGAGTTTTGGATCTTAGCCATACAAGAGGAATTAAACCAATTTGTTAGGAATGATGTTTGGTAGCTTGTAAAAAGACTAAAGGGACAAAGTGCAGTTGGAAACAAATGGGTCTTTAAGAATAAGATGAATGATTCTGGTGTGGTGGTTAGGAATAAGGCAAGATTGGTGGCTAAGGGGTATAACCAAATAGAAGTGATTGATGTTAAGGAGACCTTTACCCCTGTAGCTAGATTAGAAGCTATTAAAGTCCTACTAGCCTTTGCCTGTTATAAGGAATTTAAGCTTTTCCAAATGGATGATAAGAGTACCTTTTAAATGGGATAATAAAAGAGGATGTGTTTATAAAGAAACCCCTAGGTTTTGAGAGTTCCTAATTTCCAAATTATATTTTTAAATTAAAAAATGTCTTATATGGATTAAAGGAGGCACCTAGAGCTTGGTATGAGATGCTTAGCACCTTCTTACTAAAAATGGAGTTTATTAAGGGGAGCGTAGACACCACCCTTTTTATGTGGAAAGTAGAAAATAAATTACTCATTTTTTAGATCTATGTCGATAATATACTTTTTGGATCTTTTGATAAAAGGCTATGTGATAATTTTTTAAAAATAATGAGTGAGAAATTTGAGATGAGTATGATGGGAGAGTTTTCCTACTTTTTGGGATTTAACATAAGATAATTGGATGATGAAACCTTTCTAAATCAATCAGAGTATATAAATGACATCTTGATGAAATATGAAATGGATAAAGCCAAGCCAATTAATACTCCCATGACCTCCAGTGTTCAGTTGGATAAGGACCCAAATAAAAAATTTGTTGATCAAAAGAAGTACAGATAGATGATTGGATCTTTACTTTACCTGATTGCTAGCTGACCTGATATAATATTTAGTGTTTGTCTTTGTGCTAGATTTCAAGTTGATCGTAAAGAATCCCACCTAACTGCTGTTAAGAGAATTCTTAGATACTCTTAGGGACCCAAAACTTAGGAATCTAGTATCCTAGGCACAGTACTTCTTTTGAAATTATTGAATTTTCTGATTTTGATTTTATAGGATATAGGGTGGATAGAAAGAGCACTTATGGGACTTACCAATTCATAAGATAGTCTTTAGTCTCTTGGTCTAGTAAAAAGAAAAACTATGTTACACTTTCCACTGCTGAAGCTGAGTACATTGCTTTATGGAGTTGTGTGGCCTAAGTCCTTTGGTTGAAGCAGTAAATTCTGGATTTAAGATTACCTGTAGGAACAATCTTGATCCTTTGTGACAACACTAGTGTTATCTGCATTTCTAAGAATCATATCCAATATTTAAGAACTAAGCACATTGACATAAGGCATCACTTTATTAGAAACAATGTGACCAAAGGAGACATTGAGTTACACCATGTGGCAACTGAGAATCAACTGGCTGATTTCTTTATTAAATCACTAGCCTTCGACACTTTCAGCATTTTAAGGACCAGATTGGGTGTGATTGAAATAAATGTATGAACTTGATTCTTACTGATTTCTATATTTTATCTATTGATTGTTGTTTTCTTTTTGTAGTTTTCTTTATTTATTTTTTATTATACTTTTTATATGATTCACTTCAGTTGATTTAATTTCATTCATATGTTTTTTTTTTTCAAATCACTGTTGAATTGAAATCTTATGCCTTATCTTTATTTTTGAAAATTTGTAGTTAATGTTTGACATCCCTAAATCAATTAAAGGGAGAAACACCATTAATTGTTTCAGTTCCTTTAACTTTCTTTAGTGGTGTAATTTTCTTTTATAAATAAAAGTCTACCTCAAATTAACAACTGGACTTTACGATTGAGATCTTTTCAATTTTTCTATAGTAATCTATCTTATATATATAATGTTCAAAGTCTTTATATTACCTTCAAATTTTTTGTAACCTTCTCTTTGTATTTATCATATAATTTTGATTCTATTTTGGAGTTTATTCTTCTTTATATTAGATAGTGAGTTTTCATTCTCTAATATCTAGAAGATATACTCACAATTGAAATTATTTAAGAGTTTTTGAAAAATGGGATCTAGCTTGCAAAAAAAAATAAAAAAATGGCCAATGACATCAAATCAAAAGATGCGCAATGACACCAAATTGAGAAAGATACATAAAGTGTATCAAAAAATCAAAAGATGCATAAAGTGTGCCAATAAATTGATAAGAGACATAAAATAAGCTCACCAAAAGCAAGCTTTCTTCTCTTTCAAACTTTTAAATCTTAGAAGAATTCATGTGTCACTTAATATTTTTTAAATACTTGATTTTGGAATTCATGATCATGACTAATTACTTTGATATATTATTATATAAAATATTTTTCTTTAACCAAGTCTTGAATGGATCTCTTTTTCTTATCCAATTAATTTTTTTGATTTAAATCTTTATTTTCAAATGACGGTTTGCCTTGGGAGAAGTTTGAGCTACGGTTAACAGGATCGGTTTTTCTACAATTTTTGGATTTTGATGATGTTAACTCATTGATTAATACAAATTTTTAATTCAATCACATGAAGAATTTATCATATTCAAGCTTTGATAAAAAAAAATTCATTCCTTCTGATGTTTTTAGTGTCATTTTTGTATTTTATTTTTATGTTAATTTTTATATTTTTGGGCCTTCTCTAATCATCTCCATCCATTCTTTGATTTTAAATTTTTTGTCACATCCTCTAGGACAATATTTATATCATCCTAGATAATCTATTCAATCCACTCTTGAAATTCCATCTGACGGCCTTCTTCTTCTAATCGTCCTGGACGATGCATTATCATCCTGGACAATCTGATCATCTTTTGCTTCAATTATTTGTGATTATTTTGGACAATCCTCCTCATCCTGGATGACCTTCATATTTTTTTTGCTCAATTATTGGTGTATCATCTAGACAATCCACATGGCAAAATTAGGCACATGTTTTAAATTCAGCCAGTACGATCAATTATTACTGATCATCTTGGACAATCCAGCTAATCGTCCGGGTCAATCTACTTTTTCAACAATCATCCGAAATAACTCCTAGAAATGATCGCGTGTGTCTTATCATCCCGGATGATATATGATCATCTTGGACGATATTACCACCTTTTTAACTAATCATCCCAAACGTAATTATTGCACCCGATCATTTTGGATGATTATGCGATCATCCTGGATGATCGGTCCAATTCTTTAAAAACTAAGGATTCCAAACATTTCTTTCTCACACACTTTCCTTCAATCCGTCTTGCACCCCCTATTTTCCTACTTTCCTTGATCATGGCTGGTGGAAAAAGGTCTTGTATGCCTTCTAGAAGCTCTTTGATAGCAAATCTTAACCCTTGTTTCACTGAGGCAGCCAATCAAGCTGCCCATCAGAGATACAAGACGGCTGGGATCACTGTATCCCAAACTGTCAACCCTCACATCCTTTCCTATCCTATTCTTAACTTATTTGCTCACACTTCTCTCACTTTTCTCCTTACTCTTACCGTCCCATTCAATTCATATTTATTGTTTAAATTCTTTGCTAGCTTTCGCATCAATTCCTCCTTCACCGCTCTTCTATCCTATATTAATAAGCATCCTATAAAAATCACTTATCAAGACTATCAAGAGCTCCTATAAATGTCCACCATAGGAGATAAACTCCATATCTTGTGTCAAGATCTTAACTACGACTGGGCTCCGACCAATCACTTTCTAAGGAACATTAATATTTTCTATTATATTGGAGAGTCTAGCAGCTTACTCCAAGATGCTAGGATGATCTAGCATGTCCTTCATATCTTAGTCCTTCCAAAAGATGGGAATCGCATTCACATCACTCCACTCCTTTCGATTACCACTTTCTACATCATGGCCCACTGAGAATTTAATGCCTCTGATCTAATTTTTTGATACATTGCGCACCTGATGAACATCAGAGAGCCAGGACATAGGAGGAAGTCCAATCTTGCCTTAGGACACATCATTACATATATCCTACAATCTAAATACTACCCACAAAATCCTGCCCCACTAAACTTTCAGCCTGCCTTCTACTCAAATAACTCTTTACACATTCTTTACAGTACTCATCTCTACCCAGGACACAAGGAAGCTGAAGGAGCTGAGGAGAAGGCAGCTCCTACACCAGTTCCTGCACTTACTCCGCTCCGCCATCACTCATAGTTGGATCAGCTGGTAGAGCGGTTCAACCAATGAGAGACTCATTTTGAGTCATATATTGCTACACAGGAGCAACAGCATATTGAGGATGTTACTCACTTTGACTCTTACGTGACTCACTAGCAGTGCCTACATGACCAAGACATGGCCTAGTTTATGAAAGTTCGTTAGGGATGTTAAGCCCTTATGAACTGGCCCAAGGCTAACCAAGAGGGGGATTGAATTAGTATTTTAAAAAATCTTCTTACACAATTAAAGCTTAAAACTTAAAACCAAAATCACCACAAAAATCAAAGTGCAAAAAAATAAATACGAAAATTAAAACGAAGAAAGATCACACCAAATTTATAGTGGTTCGGTCAACTCGACCTACGTCCACTCCCTAGAGGCACAATCCGAGTATTGCAGTATAAAAGTGACTCTCCTTTTGCTCCCACAGTAAGGCAGACAAGCCCTTATAAAAACTCTTTTTCGCCAACCCAGGAGAGGCAGAGAACCCAACTCCTTTTGCTTCATCCTGAAGCAGGCAGAGAACACAACTTCTTTTGCTTCCTCCTGAAGCTGGCAGAGAACCCAACTCCCTTTGCTTCCTCCTGAAGTAGGCAGAGAACCTCAACCAATTGCTGAAGCCTACCTCCCTTTAACCCCCAAGGTTAAAGGATGAAGATTGGAGAAGACACCTTGGAACCTTGCTTGGAACAACCTTTGTGAATCCCTCTCACAAACACTCTCTCATAAGTTCCTCCCTCTCTCTCCCTCTCCTCTTGGCTCTCTTAGGTCAAGACAACAGATAAAGGTCCCTTTGCATGAGGAAATTTGGGTCCTTTAAATAGAATTTTAAGAACCGATATTATCATCCAGGACAATAGGAATATTGTCCTGGCCGATCAATACAAAATAAGCTCAATCAGCCGGGATGATTTGGGATAATTAGAAGAAAATTGGTTACATCGTACAGGCCGATACAATATTGACCTAGATGATTAATTCAAATTCGAGTACAATCATCCTGAACATCGCCCGAAATAGAGTCTGGACGATGTTAATCATCCAGGACATCATCCCGGCCGATACTACGATCAGCCTGACTTATGTGATCGTACCAATCAACCTTAATTTCTTTCCATAATTACCAAATTAATTTAGGCATAATTGTGCTGCATCATCTAGGCCGATGCATAGATCATCCTGGCTGATGTCCTGAAATAAGGAATACCTAAATTGGTCATGGCGGCTGATTCTTTCTAATTTAAACCTATCATCTTGGCCGAAATAAGGATCATCCAAGATGATTTGCTTAATAACGACTGCTTAACCAGGATGCCCTAATTAGGGTTTCTGTGTTTAGTAGGATCATCCTAGCCGATATGAATATCGTCCAGGCTGATGTACTCAAAATAGAAAAACTCAGAAAACCCCTCAAGTGTGTGTGTGCAAGATTACTTAGCATCAGGAACCACTTTTATAAATGACTCAAGAAAAAGAAAAATATTACAGACTGACTCAAACTAAATCTACCTAATCTTAAGCTGGTCATCTTGTGGACCTGAAAAGTTAGTAGGCAAGGTAGTCGTAGAAAAATATAAATGTTTGTTATAATCAAAAGTCTAATCCATAATCTCAGATTTGCAATAATCTCCCCCTTTTTGATGATGGTAAACACAATCAGAAAAGTTCAAGCAGTTATGGCATTTTAATGGAAGCAGTGTAACGAAAAACTAGTTTATTAAATTCTAGAATCAAAGTACATGGTACAGCAGACTACTCCCCCTTTTGACATCACAAAAGGAGGAGGAAAATAAAAACAAAATAAAAATAAGAAGCAGAACATAAACTAAAACAAACTATAGAAAAACTAGCAAAGAAATAAAGTTTTTTTTTTAAATCAAGGCATGAACATGATATAGTCTTCCATGTGATTGATTTTAAAAATTTGTAAAGTAATGAGTTAACAACATCAAAAATCCAAAAAATGGTAAAATATCCAATCATGTTAACCCTAATCTCAGACTTCTTTTAGGGTAAAATCATGTTTAGAAATCAAAAGGCCTAACTCAGAAAAAATCAATTTGATAAGAAAAAAATATCCGATCAAGACTTGGTTTCAGAAAAATATCTTATAGAATAGTATATCAAAGTAGTTTGTTACAATCGTGAAATTTGAAATCAAGTCCTTGAAAATCTCAAGTGATACATAAAATCATCTAAGTTTTAAGAGTTGGAATAAAGGAAGATAGCTTGCTTTTTGATGGGCTCATTTTATGACTCTTGTCTATTGAATGTGCACACTTTGCGCATCTTTTGATTTTTGATACACTTTGTGTATATATATATATTTTAATTTTGCATCATTGCACATCTTTTACTTTTCGCATCATTCGCCACTTTTTTTTTCATTATTTTTTACAAGCTAGATTCTTTTCCAAAAACTCTTAAATATTCTTAGTTGTGAGTATATCTTCTAGATATTAGAGAAGAAAAAATCACTCTCTAATATAGGGAAGAACAAACCACAAAACAGAGTAAAAAATCATATGAGAGATGCATTGACATGATAACAAGAAATCTTGAAGTAACATAAAGACTTTGACTATTATAATATAAGATAGATTACTGTAGCAAGATAGAAAAGATTTCAATTGTAAAATCTAGGTATTAATTTGAGATAGACTTTTTATTTAGAAAAGAAAATTTCACCACCATAAGAGTTTAGATAAAGAGACACAATCAACGGTGTTTTTACCCTTTAGTAGATTAAGAGATGTAAAATATTGACTACAAATTTTAAAAAAGATAAAAACAAGGCATACGATATCAATTCAGCGATGATTTAGAAAAAACAAATTAAAGCATATGAAAAAGTAAAGTACCAAAAAACAAAAAGAACATAAAAAAAATAAAAAATAAAAAAATCTAACATAAGATAAAGCAAAGTAATCAGCAGATAATAGATCAAAAATTAGTAGAGATCAAGTTCATGCATTAATGTCAATCACACCCAATATGATCCTTAAAGTGCTGAAAGTGTCGAAGGCCAGTGGTTTAGTAAATATGTCATCCAGTTGATTCTCAGTTGCTATATAATGTAACTCAATGTCTCCCTTAGTCACATGGTCTCTAATAAAGTGATGCCTTATGTCAATGTGCTTAGTCCTTGAATGTTGGATAGGATTCTTAGAAATTTAGATGGCACTAGTGTTGTCACAAAGAACTGAGTTGTGCCTACAAGTAATCATAAATCCATTACTTGCTATTTTAACCAAAGGACTTGGGCCACACAACATCCTAAAATAATGTACTCGGCTTCAGCAGTGGAAAGAGCAACAGAGTTTTGCTTTCTACTAGACTAAGAGACTAAAGGCTGTCCTATGAATTGACAAGTTCCAAAAGTATTTTTTCTATCCACCTTACATCTTGTAAAATCAGAATCAGAATATCCAATAATCACAAAAGAAATGTTGTGTCTGGGGTACCATATTCCTAAGTTTTAGGTCCCTAAAAGGTATCTAAGAATTCTCTTAACTGCAGTTAGGTGGGATTCCTTAGGATCAGCTTGAAATCTAGCACAAGGACAAACGTTGAACATTATATCAGGTCGGCTCGCAATCAAGTAAAGTAGAGATCCAATCATCCATCTGTACTTCTTTTGATCAACTGATTTTCCATTTGGGTATTTGTCCAACTGAATTCCTGAGGACATGGGAGTATTAATTGGCTTGGCTTTATTTATTTCATACTTCCTCAAGACGTCCTTTATATATTTTGATTGATTCAGAAAGGTTCCATCATTCATTTGTTTTATACTAAACCCTAAAAAGTAGGACAACTCTCCCATCAAACTCCTTACTCGTTATTTTATAAAAATCAACACAGCCTTTTATTAGAAGATCTAAAAAGTATATCATCGACATAGATCTGAACAATGAGTAAATCATCTCCTACTTTTCTCAGGAATAGGGTGGTGTCTACGCTCCCCTTAAAAAACTCTCTTTTTAGTAAGAATGTGCTAAGCCTCTCATACCAAGCTTTAGGTGCCTTCTTTAATCCATATAAGGCCTTTTTTAATTTGAAAACATGATTTAGAAATTAGAAACTCTCAAAACATGGGGTTTGTTCTACAAACACATCCTTTTTTATTTCCCCATTTAAAAAGGCACTCAACGTCCATTTGAAAAAGCTTAAATCCCTTATAGCAGGCAAAGGCTAATAGTACTCTAATAACTTCCAATCTAGCTACAGGGGAAAAAGTCTCCTCAAAATCTATCCCTTCTATTTGGTTATACCCCCTCAGCCACTAATCTTGCCTTATTCATATCCACCACTCCAGACTCATTCACCTTATTTTTAAAGACCCACTTGGTTCCAACTACACTTTATTCCTTAGGTCTTTCTACAAGCTCCCAAACATTATTCCTAACAAATTGGTTCAACTCCACCTACATGGCTAAGATCCAAAACTCATTAGAAAAGGCTTGGTTTATGTTGGTGGTTTAGTCATTGAGATAAAGGCAGAGTAGTTCACTTCCTTTCTAAGTCTGTGTCTAGTCCTAACTCTATCAGAAGGGTCTTCTAAGATTAGATCTTTAGGGTGACTCAAAGAGTATCTCCAATCTCTAGGCGAAGTGTGTGAAGGTTCAACCCTTTCCTTCATATCTACACTTTCTACTCCTTGGGTAACCACTCCTACTCCTTCAGTGTTTTGGTGCTCTACCCTCTTCTCTAAATTTTCTACTCCATTGGTAATCTCTCAAACATCATCATCATCCTCAACTCTAGGCTTTCTAGGATCAGACTCATCAAACACTACATGAGTAGTTTCTTCCACCATCAAAGTTCTCTTATTAAACACCCTAAAAGACTTCCAAACACTAGAATATCCTAAGAACACTCCTTCATCAGATTTTGGGTCAAATGTTTCTAAGTGAGACTTTCCATTGTTGTGAATGAAAATCTTACAACTAAAGACATGAAGGTGGGAAAAATTGGGTGTGCTACCCTTAAGGATCTCATAGGGTGTCTTATCTAATTTGGCTCTAATATTTACCCTATTCAACACATAACAAGCTGTGTTAACAGCTTCAGCCCAAAAGTATTTTAGAAGTGAATACTCAACAACCATGGATCTAGTAGCTTCTAATAAGTCCCAATTCTTCCTTTCAGCTACCTTATTCTGCTGAGGGGTCCTAGGAGCTGAGACGTTGTGGCTAATCCCCTTATCCTTACAAAAATCTCCAAATCTCTTATTTTTAAACTCTCCCCCATAGTCACTATGGATGGTCAAGATCTCACAACCTAGCTTTTTTGAATCCAAGTGAAGAAGGCTCTAAACTCATCAAAAGACTCATTTTTGTGTGACAAAAATCTAGTCCAAGTGAATCTCGAGTAGTCATCGATAATCACAAAACCATAGACTTTCCCTCCCAAGCTGGCAGTGCTAATGGGTCCAAACAAATTCATGTAAAGGACTTCTAAAGGTCTAGAGGTGCTAATGTCCTTAATGGAGTGAAAAGTGGAGTGGACTTGTTATCCTAATTGGCAGGCATCACAAAGGTGGTCTTTTGAAAACTTAGACTTGGGGATAGCTCTAACTAGGTCTTTTTAGATCACTTTCCTAAAGGTTTTCATACTGACATGACATAATCTCCTATGCCACAACCATGAATCATCAATAGCAGTTTTTAAGCAACATCAAGCAACACTTTTAATATTATTTAAATCAAGCATATAAACATTGTTGATCCACTTTCCCTGTAAAATAGTGTTATTATTTAAGCTGATAATGCATGAATTTGCCAAAAATTTTATGATGAAGCCCTTGTCTCAAAGTTGACTGATGCTGAGCAAGTTATGTTTCAATCCATCTACAAGCAAAACATTTTCAATCAAAAGGTTCTTGGAATTACCAATTATTTCTGAGCCTATCACCTTCGTGGTGGTGTTGTCTCCAAGAGTCACCTTGCCTCCTGTCCTGGTCTCAGAAAAATAAAGTAATTGGCACCGCCAGTCATATGTCGAGAGCATCCGCTGTACAGGTACCATATGCTCTCATGAGCTTGCCTATAAAATTATCATATGTCATATTTAGGAACCCAAGTATGTTTAGGTTCCTTCTTATGAAAAGTAGAATGCAATGCATGATGTGAATCATGTAACTTAGGTCTCCATACCCAATGTGGACTATGGTGAATGGTGCAAGTGTGTGCTATGTGTCCTAGCATGCCATATGAAAAACATCTAACTCCAGGAAAAGGATGCACTAATCTATGGTGATGCTTTTTATGTGATGCATGAAATGAAGATTTTTTATTTTCAAAAGCTTTTAGACTTTCTAATTTTTTATATTCTTTTTTCTAAATCGGCATGGGATGATTTTAAAGAATTATGAGCATCAGTTAAAAAACATCATGTTTTTTGTTTAATGCATCAAACTCATCAAGTAAAGCCATGTGATTAAAATTAATTGTAGAATGATCTTCAAGAAGAATTTCATGCTCTTTTTGTAAATGTAAAAATTCTAATTTTAAACTAGCATGAGTATTCTTGAGTTTTTTATATGATGCATGCTTGTAATCATAAATTTTAAATAATTGATCATAAGTTGGTTCACAAACCTCTTCTTGGTCACTTTGACCAAGATTGTTATCTTCCATTAAGCATAAGTTTGTTGTCTCCTCTTCCGATTCAGTCTTAGAGGAGTCTGATGTAGAATACGCCCAGAACGCCTTTTGGAATCTCTTCTTATCCTTTTTGGACTTGGTTTTCTCCTTACCCTTTTCCTTGCTTGGGTGAGACTTGAGTGTAGGGCAATCAGTTTTAACATATCCTGGCTTCCTGCATTCAAAGCAAATTGTATCAATATAATTCTTGAAATTTTTGTTACCCTTACCTTTATTCTAATTCTGATGATTATTGTGCTTCTTCCTTAGAAAGCTCTTAAATTACCTCATGATTAAGGCAATATCATCGTTTTCAAACCCGGATGAGTCAGTATCCGAGTTGTTCGCCTTAAGTGCCACCATTTTCTCTTTCTTCCTCTCACATGTATCAAGATTTCTTTGGTTCACCCCTTGCTCGTAAGCAATGAGTGAACCAAGTAAGTTATCGATCGAATAGGTATTTAAATCTTTAGATTCAGAAATTATAGTGATTTTAGCATCAAAAGAGGAAGGCAAACATCTTAAAATTTTATTCACTTTTTCATAATTAGTAAATTCTCTTCCTAATGCATGTAATAAAGTAACAATCTGAGTAAACCTTGTATATATTTTAGAAATAGTTTCATTAGGTTTCATACAAAAAAATTTGTAATCATGCAATAAAACATTCAAACGAGATTGCTTAACTTCATTAGTGTCTTCATAGGTGATACACAATTTATCCCAAATTTCTTTACCAGTTATACAAGTTGAAACATGCATGTAATCTTCAAATTTTAAAATACAAAAAAGCAGTTCAAACACTTTGCATTAAATTGTGCTAAATATCTTTCATCAAAAGTCCATTCAGTAAAAGGTACTTTAGTTTTAATTCCATTAAGTTCACGAGAAGGTGGAGAATATCTTTCTTTAATAAGCATCCACATATGATAGTCAATCAATTGTAAAAAAGTAGATATGCGAGTTTTCCAAAAATCAAAAGGAAGATTATCAAACAAAGGAGGTCGTGTTATAGAATATCCTTCCGTTGTATTATGATTATCGTTGTTAGCCATGGATCAAAATTCAAAAAGTTTTCGAACTTAATTTTTATGAATCTTGCTCTGATACCACTTGAACATTTATTAGGGATGTTAAGCCCTTATGAACTGGACCAAGGCTAACCATGAGGGGGGTGAATTGGTATTTTAAAAAATCTTCTTACATAATCAAAGCATAAAACTTAAAACTAAAATCACCATAGAAATCAAATTACGGAAAAATAAATGTGGAAATCAAAATAAAGAAAGATCACACCAGATTTATAGTGGTTCGATCAACTCGACCTACGTCTACTCCCTGGAGGCGCCCTCCGAGTATTGCACTACAAAAGTGACTCTCCTTTTGCTCCCACAGCAAGGCGGAGAAGCCCTCACAAAAACTCCTTCCCGCCAACCCCGGCGATGAAGAGAACCCAATTCCTTCTGCTTCCTCCTAAAGCAGGCAGAGATCTCAACTCCTTTTGCTTCCTCCTGAAGCAGGCAGAGAACCCAACACCTTTTGCTTCCTCCTGAAGCAGGCAGAGAATCTAACTCCTTTTGCTTCCTCTTGAAGCAGGTAGAGAACCTCGACTAATTACTGAATCTTACCTCTCTTGAACCCCCAAGGACGAAGGACGAAGACTAGAGAAAATGCCTTGGAACCTTGCTTGGAGCAACCATTATGAATCTCTCTCATAAACTCCCCCTCACAAGTTCCTCCCTCTCTATCCCTCTCTCCCTCTCCTCTTGCCTCTCTCAAGTCAAGACAGTAGCTAAAGGTCCCTTTATATGAGAAAATTTGGGTCCTTTAAATAGAATTTTAAGAACTGACTTTATCGTCCAAGATGATAGGAATATCATCCTAGCCGGTCAATATAAAATAAGCTTAATCAGCCGGGATGATTAGAAAAAAATTGGTTACATCGTCCAGGCCGATGCAATATCATCCTAGATGATTAGTTCTAATTTTAGTACAATCATCTTGAATATCGCCCAGAATAGAGTATGGCATCCCGGTCGATCCTGCGATCATCCTGGACGATGTGATCATATCAATTATCCTTAATTTCTTTCCATAATTATCATATTAATTTAGGCGTAATTGTGCTACATCATCCAGGCCGATGTATAGATCATTCTGGCTGATTTTCTAAAATAAGGAATACCTAAATTGGTCATGGTAGCTGATTCCTTCTAATTTGAGCCTATCGTCCTGGCTGAAATAAGGATCATCCAGGACGATTTTCTTAATGATGGTTGCTTAACCAGGATACCCTAATTAGGGTTTCTATTTTTAATTGGATCATCTTGGCCGATATGAACATCGTCTAGGTCGATGTACTCAAAATAGAAAATCTCAGAAAACCCCTCAAGTGTGTGTGTGCAAGTTTACTTAGCATCAGGAACCACTTTTACAAATGACTCGAGAAAAAGAAAAACATTACAAATTGACTCAAACTAAATCTATCCAATCTTTAGCTGGTCTTGAGTTATGTTCGATCTTAGTGACCTGAAAAGTTAGTAGGCAAGGCAGTTGTAGAAAAACATGAATGTTTTCTATCATCAAAAGTCTAATCCATAATCTCATATTCACAATAGTTAGGAGACTAGTTTACCACTCTTTCCAGTTACTTTTAGCCACCACCGCCACCACCAGCTTCTTAGGATGATCAGGGGCCGTCCTTCTTTTACTTTATTTTCGTGATGTTGTCTTTTTTTATTTAATGTAGTTCACTTATATTTTGTAGCTTCTGTTTTATTTCTTTTTTTCCTTTTTATAATGTTAAAAGGGGGAGTAGTTATACTATTTTTATGTACTATGTTGGTTTTCTAGTATAATTTGAACTTCCTAATTCACTGTTACTATTTTTTATTATGTTACTTCAGTTGAACATTTATTGTGTGTTTGCCATCATAAAAAAGGAGAGATTTTTATGAATCGAATTTTAAGATATATAATTTTAATGATAGCAAACTTTTTTGATACTTTTACTTCTCTATGATTACCTTTCCTAATAATGTTTCAGGTCCACAAGATCTAATGTAACTCAAGCCAGCTCAAGATTAGGTAGACTAAGTTAGTTTGTAATCTTTTTCCTTTTCTTGAGTCAATTGTATTAATGTGGGTCATGATACAAAGTAACATTGCACACACACACTTGAGGGAAAAATTTTGATTGTGTTATAATTCTCTATTTTTTATTATATCGTCCTGGACGATCCAAACATCATCCTAGATGATTAGTTAAAAATAGAAACCCTAATTAGGTCATTATGTTTAAGGTAGCTGTCATTAAGCACATCGTCCTGGATGATAGGCTCAAATAAAAAAGAATCAGCTGCCATATCTATTTAGGCATCTTTTATTTTTTTGACATTGTCCTACACGATGCAACAAAATTATGCCAAAATTAATCTGGTAATTAAGGAAATCAATCAAGGATTGATTGCTCAATCATATCATCCTAGATAATCGCAGGATTATTTGGGATGATCAGTTAACAAATCTTAGTTCTTCCTGGATGATGTAGAATAGGCCTGGTTCCATTCAGCGCGATGCTTTGGATGATATGTACTGAATTGAACTAATCATTCAGGATGATTAAAGATCGGCATGAATGATCAAGTTATTTTTCTATCATCCAAATATACATTTAGGAAGATGTTCTGGATGATATTTATCATTTTGTACTAATCATCCTGAACGATCATGAGATCATCTTGGATGATAAAGCAATTTTTTCATCATCCAGACATCTATCCAGGGCAATGTGCTAGATGATATTTGATGGATTAAACTAATCATATATGACGATATACTATCATCCTAGATGATATGAACAAACTACCTTCTAATCATCCCAAATCGTCCTAGCTGATTGAGCTAAATTTATACTGATCGTACATGATGATATTTAGATTGTCCTGGTTGATAATATCATTTTGTTGTAATTAAGAGCTATTCTAAAGCTCTTCTATATAAGATCTCTTATTTTACCTAAGAGAGTATCCTTTATTGTTGTCTTGACCTAAGAGATCATAGAGGGGAGGAATAGAAAGGGAGAGAGAGAGAGGATCTTATGAGGGGAGTTTGTGAGAGATTTCATAAAGGTTGATCTAATCAAGGAACTGAGTCATCTTCTCCAATCATCGTCCCTGGTTCCTTGGAGGTTCTAGAGAGGTCTACTTCAGCAATCAATCAAGGTTCTCTGCCTGCTTAAGGAGAAAGCAAAAGGAGTTGGGTTCTCATCCTCATCGATGTCAGTGGAAAGAAGGTTTGTAAGGGCTTCTCCACCTTACGGTGGGAGCAAATGGAGAGTTACTGAATGTAACAACAGTTCTGTACATATCATCCAGGCCGATCATGGATCGTCCTGGGATGATCAATTGTAAGTTTGTTCCAGATTCTGTACAGAAGTTACAGGAAAAATTTCCTGTATGGATCGTCCAGGCCGATCTGGGATCGTCCCGGGACGATCAGTTCATTGCAAAAGTCAGAGAGCAAATCGTCCTGGAAATTAATTATCGTCCTGCGAAATCGTCCCAGAATGATATGGAATTTGGTCAGATCGTCCAAGACGATCGTGCGATCGGCAGGGCCGATCAGAGCATTTTAAAGCTGAAATCAGCCCATTTTGAAGAGAGAGAAAATCAAAAATATCTAAAATTCAGTTTGAGGAGATTTTTGGAAAAGTTGATTTTCGGGAGAACGCCAGGCCGTTTTCGTCTGTCGAGACAGTTCAGGAAAGTGTTGTACGCAAGGTAAGCCACATTCCGCCTTTCTCAATTTTCAGAACGGTGAAGTTTGAACAAGTTTTCTGTCCGCATTTCATTTTCGTTAGCGAATTTTGTCCGCATTTTCCGATTGGTTCAGTTTTTACCGCGTAACTTTTGATATGTTTCTGAGGTGCCGAGTGTGCACATTTTGATAATTTTCTGGAGATTTTTTACTAGGTAATTTTGATTTGGCGGCGTTTTCTGTTGACTGTAAATTTTCACGATGTCTATAAATATTGTGGCAGTAGAATAAAAGTCTTATAATGTTGTTGTGAATTTGGTTCCAAGTTTGTACTGATCGGCCAGGCCGATGACCGTATCGGCCTGGACGATAAAGTCGACTACTTGCAATTAATGAGCTCCTCTTGAGCTCTTCTATTTAAGAGCTCTTGTTCAACGTTTTTCAACACCTTTGGCTGCTGCCTTGACCTGAGAAGACCTTGAGGAGAGAAAGAGAGAGAGGGAGAGAGAGAGAGGATCTTGTGAGGGGGAGCTTGTAAGGGGATTCATAAGGGTTGCTCAAGGATCGCTCTGCTTGTCTTTCATCTGGAGTTTCTCGTCCGTGGAAGGGTCGGTAGAGGTAAGGAGTTTGCTTTTGGTTGTGGTTATCTTCTAGCTTCAGGAGGAAGCAAAAGGAGGTAGGTTCTCTGCCTTGTCGGGGTGGCAAAAAGGAGTTTCTTGTGAGGGTTTCTCCGCCTAGCCGTGGGGGCTAAAGGAGAGTCACGTTTTGTAGTGTAATACTTGGAGGGTGCCTCAAAGGAGTGGACGTAGGTCGAGTTGACCGAACCACTATAAATTTATGTGTTCTTGTTTTCTTGCTTCCGCACTCTTATTTCCGCATTTATTTTTGTGGTGAGTTTTGGTTTATGTGTTTTTCATTCTTTGTGAAAAGAATTTTTTTTAAAATACCAATTCACCCCCCCTCTTGGTTAGCTTAAGACTAAGTTCATAGGGCTTAACATCCCTAACGAACTTTCAAAGTTCTGAAATCTGGAAGGAAGATCTGTTTTGAAATATTTGTTCTGATTTAATATGTTCTGACTTTTGATATGTTCTGAATTGATATGATTTCTGATCTGATCTGTATTATGATTCTGATATATGATTCTGTTCTGTTATGATATGATCTGACTCTGATTTTCGTACGATTCTGTCTGTTCGGATATGACTTCTGATCTGATATGATTTAATCTGATTTCTAATTTCTGTATGTTCTGTCAGCTCTGATGTGATGTATTTCTGTTCTGTCTGTTCTATTCTGATTTGATTCATTCTGTTCTGCTCTGTCAGTTCCGTATTCTGATTTCTGTTCGGATTTCTGCTGATGTGTTTGATGTGGACTCTGAGGATTTTGATTGGAGATTTGTTATCTTGCAGAGCTTTTGTAGCTCATCCTTGTTTTCTGCGTGGTTTTCAGGTTCTAGGAAGGGGAAGGAAGTCTAGGAATAGAAGTTCAGAGTCTGATCCGTTATAGGTATTTTGTCCTTTTGATTTTTATACAGTCATGGCTTTTCTATTCTATTTTTCTTTCTGTCTGAAAGCCATGAGCTGTATTTGTACATGATTCTTTTGAGGAAGAAAAAGATAGATGATCTGTTCCGCTGCATTTGATGTTTATAGTAGCTCTGTGTGCGTCTGTTTCTGTCTGTATGTTTGGAAGAAAGTTCTGAAACAAATTCTAAAGCCAGATCCTGGAATCAGTTCAGTCAGTCTGAAAGTTTCGGCCTCACGACCCGATGCGAGCGGGATCCGTCCCGGTCGGGTTGGGTCATGACAAGCCTTTTTAGTGGTATCAGAGCAATGGTTTTGGAATTTGGAATTTGGATTGTAAGACAGAGCTATAGGAAGTGATCTGAGTCTGTCTGGGGTAGTTTTGGTTTGTTCGAATTTTTTTGTGTTATTTTTGTGATTGGTTTTCTGGATTTTCTGGATTTTCTGTATGGATCTACCAGACCCCGACATGACAGACGGTCAGAGTGCCAGTCAGGCAGCACCAGTGGGTAGTACAGCGCCAGTGGTTGGTGCAGATACGCTTTACCAGTTTGCTACATTAGTTGCTCAGATGATGAGTGAGACACATAGTAGAGCCTCTACTATTCGATCTGAGGATATTGATAGACATCTTCAGATGTTTGTGAGATTGAGACCTCCGAGATTTGAGGGCGCTGTTGAGCCCAGAGTAGCTGGGAGTGGCTGAGGAGGTTAGAGAAGACTTTTGACAGCATGCAGTGTCCGTCAGACAGGAAGGTACCTTTGGCAGTATTTTTGTTGGATGGGGAAGCTGAGCACTGGTGGGTAAGCCAGCAGGAGGCCAAGTTTTAGGGCAGATTGAACTCTTGGATTACTTGGGAAGAGTTTACTGAGGTATTCCGAGATTGGTTTGTTCCCCCATCTACCATGCAGTAGATGCAGGAGAGTTTTCTGAGGCTGGTTCAGGGGAGCAAGACAGTGATGCAGTATGAGGCAGAGTTTACTGCCTTAGCCCGATATGCTCCGCAGCTAGTGAGTACTTCTGCTGCGAAGTGCTACCAATTTCTGAGGGGACTACAAGACAGTCTGAGGCAGCCCCTGGTACCCTTTCACATTTCTGATTTCTCTGAGCTTATGGAGAGAGCTCGTCTGATAGAGAATGATCTGATGGCTACTCAGCAGTGGTGGATTGCGAGTAGGAAGAGGTTTGGGGGTGAGTCGAGAATTAGTTCCTCTGGTAAGAGGAGATTTGTTTCTAGTTCTGGAGACTCCAGGAGGAGTGGACAGTCAGGATTTTCTAGTACTGCTACGCCCAGTACGACTAGCTCTGGATCTGTTAGTGGGGAACCTGTGTGCCAGAGTTGTGGACGATGACACTTTGGCCAATGCTACAGGATGACTGGTCAGTGCTTCAGATGTGGTCAGCCAGGACATCGGATAGGAGAGTGTCCACATGCTAGATTTGATCGATAATCTGATTTCCGATCTGAGAGCTTTGTTAAACCTGCCGGTTCAGCAGGAAGTCCGAGGACTATTCCTCCACGCCCTGTAACTGAGGGATTTTCTGGTAGAGGTGGTGGTTCGAGTTCTGTGCCACGGAGACCACCTACTGCTAGTCAGAGAGAGCCGAGTAGTTCTGTTGCTTCAGCTCCAGCTCCTGTTCAGCCACGAGTGTACAGTCTGAGTCAGCAGGAGGCTCGAGATGCTCTGGATGTGGTGACAGGTACGATTTATATTTCTGATCAGCCCTGTTGTATTTTGTTTGATTCTGGATCCAGTCACTCTTTTCTGTCCGAGCGTTGTTTTGATCGACTCTAGATGCCTTTGATTTTGCTTCCGGTTTCTCTTTCTATGATTTTGCCGGCTGGAAGTAATTTGATTGCTCGGAAGTTTTATTTTTGTGAGATTGATATTGCTGGGAAGAAGTGGAAATCAAATTTGATTCTGTTGCCGATTTCTTCGTATGACGTGATTTTGGGCATGGATTGGCTTAGTCTGTATGAGGCCCAGATTGACTGTTTGAAGAAGCAAGTGAGCTTGCTTATGTCTGGAGAGAATATATCAGTTCAGAGTCTGATCCGTTATAGGTATTTTGTCCTTTTGATTTTTATACAGTCATGGCTTTTCTGTTCTGTTTTTCTTTCTGTCTGAAAGCTATGAGCTGTATTTGTACATGATTCTTTTGAGGAAGAAAAAGATAGATGATCTGTTCTGCTGCATTTGATGTTTATAGTAGCTCTATGTGTGTCTGTTTCTGTCTGTATGTTTGAAAGAAAGTTCTGAAACAAATTCCAAAGCCAGATCCTGGAATCAGTTCAGTCAGTCTGAAAGTTCCGGCCTCACGACCCGATGCGAGCGGGATCCGTCCCGGTCGGGTTGGGTCGTGACACTGAATTTAGTGCAATATCCAAAGAAGAAGCTCTGGGAGTAGACGTAGGTCAAGTTGATTGAACGACTATAAATTTGTGTTCTTTATTACTATTTTTTTTTTCATTTAATTTTTGCACTTTGATTTTTCTTTTTGGTGGATTTTTGTTTGGTTAGAGTTTGTCTTTTGATTGAAAAACTTTTTAAAATAACAATTCACCCCCTCCCCACCCCCACCCCCCCTCTTGGTTAGCCTTGGGCTAGTTCATAAGGGCTTAACATCCCCAACAAACTTTCATAAATATTTTGTTATAATTAAAAATCATAATCTCAATCTTGATTCTTGAGTTGTAATAGTCGTACAGTATAATTAGTATAAAAATTTTAACTTTTAAAATTTATCTCAATACCCATATATATGTGTATACGGTCACTCAGTTGCATACACTCTTATGTGGCCAGACTCAAGGAATATAAAATAAAGAAAAATAAAATTACAAAATTCGTTTACTTGATGTTCCTGTTCTACCCATTCCTTACCTTCATAGCCTTGAGTAGTTTATGTCTTACCCACAATGTTAGTGCTCATAGTCATAATAAATATCTAAAATATTCAATGAGAAAAGTAATAATTCAATCAATAATATTTATCATCATCAAAATCGCATACTAAGGATCCTAGATTGCAATAATTTGGCCATCCAATATATGCTTTGAACATTTTATATGTGCTTCAGGCCACTTATTTGGACCAATTTAAGCTTGATTGGACCAAAAATGATGTTGTTGGTTTTGTCTCTTTAAGACATTCAGTTTGACTATAAGTTTGCTGAAATTGGAATTTAATCTTTGAAAATTTTTAATTCATAATTATATCAAGATTCATGCCTAATCAAGATAGTTTTTGGTGACATATCAATATATATTCTTTCGATTCATCACTAAGCAAAGTATACTGCACATGATGAAAGTTCGTTAGGGATGTTAGGCCCTTAAGAACTACCCCGAGGCTAATCAAGAGGGGGTGAATGGGTATTTAAAATTCTTTAAACAAAAGAACAAATATCACAAATCAAAGTCACCACAAAAAAATAAGTGCGGAAAATTAAAGTGCGGAAGCAGTAAAAAGAACACAAGGGTTTATAGTGGTTCGTTCAACTTGACCTACGTCTACTCCCCGGAGGAGCATTCTGAGTATTACACTACCAATGTGACTCTCCTTTAGCCCCCACAGCTAGGCGGAGAAGCCCTTATAAAAACATCATTTTTTCCACCCCCGGCAAGGCAGAGAACCCCACTCCTTTTGCTTCCTCCTGACGCAGGCAGAGAACCCCAATCAATCGCTGAAGCTTACCTCTCCCAACCCTTCCAAGGAAAAGAGACTCTAGAAGAAGAAGAAGTGGAACAATGCTTGGAGCAACCCTTGTGAACTCCCTCACAAGATCCTCTCTCTCTCTCTCTCCCTCTCTCTCTCTCTCCTTTAGGTTTTCTCAGGTCAAGATAGCAGCCAAGGATGTTCAAAATGTTGAACAAGAGCTCTTATAAAGAAGAACTCAAAATAGCTCAATAATTGCAAGTTGCCGACCTTATCGTCCAGGACGATAATGTATGATCAGTTCAAAACATAGATGATCGGCCAGAACACCGCTCTGAAAATGAACTGGATGGTTGAAAATTGGCTTGATCATCCAGGCCGCTCTCATGATCATTCAGGCTGATCTGTTCAAATCAGAGGAAAATCATCCAGAGAATTGCCCGAAATTTGAGCTGGCCGATCCCGATCGGCCAAAATACAACCCGGAATTTGGTTTGGCCGATATTTTTCGTCCAGGACGATGTGATCGTATCAATCATCCTTAATTACTTCCTTAATTGTCGGATCAATTTAGCCACAATTTTGCAATATCGTCCAGGCCGGTCGAAGATTGTCTGGCCGATTTCCAAAAATACAGAATACCTAAATTGATTATGACGGCTATTTCTTTATGTTTTGAGCCTATCGTCCGGGCCGATCGGCTAATGATGGCTACCTTAATTAAGAAATCTTGTTTAGAGTTTCTATTTTGAACTCGATCGTCCAGGCCGATATAAATATCATCCGGGATGATGTGAGTAAAAATAGAAATTCTAAAACTCTCAAGAGTGTGTGTGTGTGTGTAGGGTTACTTAACATCAGTCACTTCAAATATTTTCAATTGACTCAAGAAAGGAAAAAAAAAATTAAAGACTGACTTAACCCTAATCTACCTAGTCTTGAGCTGGTTTCGATTTCCGTCCGATCTTTGAATCCTGAAAATGTCAGTAGTAAAAGGCAGTCGAAAAGAAGCAAGAGTGTTTGTTAATCATCAAAACATAATCCATTAAACTGAATTTGCAACACATGATTGCTTTTACTTTTCCATCAGCACATAGATTTGATAGGATAAACATGCTTGATACTTTAAAAAATTTACTAAAAATCTTTAAATAATATTATGATAATTGAAATACTAGTAAAAAATCTAAATCAATTTTGTACTTCAATGAAATAATAATTAAATCATCTCAAAATCATTCCTGAAAGAAAATTAAATTAAAGTAAAAAAGATAAAGGTTGTGAAAACCTGACCGGATAACAAACTGGAAGAAGAAGAGGTTTACAGTTCCACTAGTTCCATCAGGGTTGAACGGAATGACATAATAATAATAATAATAATAATAATAATAATAATAATAATTAATAAAATAAACATAATGATATCACAATCTAACCTTAAAAAAATTCTTAATTCTAAAAAAACATGCAAATAGTGCTCAAACTACTTGATAAAAAATAGTATAAATTGAGCAACAATTTGAAGTTAGAAGTGGAAAAGTTAAACTTGGAGTTAAGACTTAATATTTACTGTTTTAAAATCACTTACAATGAAAATTCTTGATAAAATCAAAATCATAACAGTAACAGTACCACCAAACGATACACCTTACAACTCCAAGTTTCTGCACGAGGTGGTTCGACCATCCCATGGCTCTCAGCTCTGACACAAGATGGCCAAATCAACTAATTCACTACAAACATATTATATTTGGGGAGGAATAATAACCTAAATTTATTGTGTAGCATTAAGTTGTAGAGCTAAAACTTTACATCACTTGACCTTATGTCTAACATCTTCTTGTGCAATGCAAATATTCATACAACAACACAAATCCATTTACATTAATAGCCATAGACCAATTAAAATATAAATTTTCCTAAGAAAATTAGCTTGCTTATTCTTAAGTCCATGATGAAGTTTTGATAACCAAAGAGTACTCTTGCATATGCAATACATTTGATATATTTGAATATAAACATAAGAAGCTATTTTTTTTTCATGAAATGTGTTATGCTTCTTCATGCTTCCAAATGATTTCACAAAATGAAGCCAAGCATTAGGTTATTAAAACTTTTCAAAATGAGCTTCTAGAACAGGCTAAAATCATTCTTATCGAGTTATTTTTTCATTCTATAAGAAAAATCGAAACCCTAAAATCATAAACTAACAAATTAAGATACAAGAGGAGAAGTAAGATGCTCTATGCTAGGGTTTTTCTGCCCTAGCCCTTCGCCTCCATGTCTACTTCCTTGCTGGCTCTGATTATCATTTTGGCATCAAGGAACTAATTTTTACTTCCTCTACTTGTCGTGTTTTGTTTCTCTTTTTCTTTTTTATTTTTAGTTTCCGTGTTTCCATGGCGACTTCACGGGTGATGGATCCCAGGTTTTTGAATGGGAAAATTTCTACTTGTTCTTTTAAAGATGCTTCAAATGGTGTTTCTTCTTTTTCTAAATTTCTTGATCTTAAAATTACTGCACATTGTGGTTTTCCATCCTTGTGGATTTCTAAAGAGGAAGTTATTGTGCTTGTTGCTCCCCCTTGAGTTCTCTTTGGTCAAAAAATTTTTGGATCATCGACCTTCGCTTGACACTATCAGGAAATTCTTTTTTAACCTTAAACTTTTTGTTAGTTTTTTGGGACTGTTCTCAATCCTAAATATGTGCTGATTAAGCTTGAGAATGATCTTGATTATTATAGGTTGTTTGCTCATATATCTTACTTTGTGAGCAATTATTTCATGAAAGTTTTCAAATGGACCCCTTTATTTGATATTGATGTTGAATCCCCCACAATTCCTATTTAGGTGTCATTTCCTAATCTTAGGCCTCATCTATTTTCTACTTGTATCCTGTATGGCCTTACTTCTCTTCTCGGCAGGCCTCTAAAGACCTACAATACTACTTTTACCACCACCCATCCCTCTATTACGTCGGTCCTTGTTGAGTTAGACAATACCAAAAAATTTTGGATAATATTTAGGTTGGCATTGATACCTCGGGTGACATTCAATCTGTAATTTTTTATAATATTCCCCCATACTGTTCTCATTGTAAATCATTAGGTCACTCAAAATTGAAATTACTAAACGACAAGAGGGGGGTGAATTGTAAAAATCTTTTTCTTAATAAAATTAACCCTAAACAAGAGTTCTAATTTTTTTTGTTGTTTTTTAAATTTTATAACAAAATTTTAAGCAATTTTTCTTCCACAAAATTTCATATGCAATAGATATGAAAAACTAAAAGCAAGTAAAAAATAAACAACGATAAGGAAAAAACACACCAAGAATTTTATAGTGGTTCGGTCAAAATATGACCTACGTCCACTCCCCGGAGTCCTCCACTCTGGGATTTTCACTATCAAAATAGTTCTCCTTTTGCCCCCCTCGGCAAGGCGGAGAAGCCTTTACAAACCTCCCTTTCACCAACCCGGCGTGGCGGAGTGCCAAACTCTGTTTTCGCCCTCCTGGCGATGGCAGAGAACCTTCTCATTTTTCTCCCTCCTGGAGAAGGCAGAGAACCTCTAGGTAACGGATGTAGACGAGCCTTTCCCTTGGAGATCCTCCCTCAAATCCTTCTAGGGCCATAGGAGGAGCAAGATGCAGCAAGCTTGAAGCAACCGTGTGATCTCCCTCACACCTCTTCTCCCTCATAACTCTCACCTCCTCCTTCCTCTCTCAACCCTCAAGAATTTCTCTAGAGCTCTCTCTCTTGGAATCCCTCTCTAACCACGTTCACCCCCTCTGTGATTCTTATGAAAAAGGACTTGATTGACATCTAAAACGGGCTCCAAAAACCTCTGATTTCAAAAGTAGTCGTTACTGTTCGTATAGTACGATTACACATCGTACAGTACGATCTTCATAAATAGACGTCGTCCTGGTACGAAGATGTACGAACAGTTCAAAAATAATTCGTACTGTATGATATAATATCGTACGGTACGATCCAACAAAATACTATTCGTACAGGACAATGGTCTGGATGATCAGATGTCGTCTCTGTTCATCGTATGGTACGATTATCATCGTACAGTACGATGTGACAAAAACTATGAGGTCGTCCAGGACGATATCCGGGACGATCAAACTTCGTTTCTGTTCATCATATGGTACGATTCTGTTCGTACAGTACGATGTTCAAAATTTAATTAGGCTTGGATTACATGCACTAATCACGGGTTAATTTAGTAAGTATTAAAAATAGATCGGACAGTACGAACAAGTTCGTACAGTACGAACGGCGCAAAATCACTTACTCAAATCAAAATACGGCTAGGGTTTTGGATCTGAACATATCGTACAGTACGAATATATTCGTATAGTACGATCTATTCACAGAATCGTCCACATAGCTCTGATCGTACGGTACGAATTAAAATTGTACAGTACGATCTCTAGAGAAGAATTTCTATGACATTTTGCATTTAAAAATGAACTCTCCCCCTGTGTGTGTGCATGGTTGCTCTTACTCTTATGCATTTTGTGGCCAGACTCAATAAAATAAAATAAAATAAATAAAAAAAATACAATGTTTGACTCATACTCCTAATCTACCCTTTCTTGAGTTTTCCTTTCATCCTGAGTCACTTGTAATCTTTCTGAAATGTTAGTGCTCAAAGACAATAGCAAATAAAATAGTATTCAATGAAAAGTTGTTCCAAAACACTCATTATTTGGCATCATCAAAATCTCAAACTCAGGGTCATGGGTTGCAACAAAAATTAGAGTGTAGCTTCTTACATCCTCATTCTAATCCTACTTTTAATGTTAGTGGCAAAGTGGATAATGATGTGTTCGGGAATGAGCTTGGTAATTTTTCTTCGGGCAATGAAGGTGGCATTGAGCCTGTGACTTTGGTTGAGAATGGTTTGTATGAACCTATGACTTTTGCCCCTTTTAATTGGCCCTATTTTTGCGGATGCTGATGTTAATGATTTAGCTCTTAATTTGGGTAATATTGTTTATTGTGTTGACAAGGATTTGGCTCTGAATATGGGTCCTATATATACTATTGTTGGAAATGATGTTTTTCTTTTGGTGGTAGATAGTAATTCGTTAGCTTCTGTCTTACCCTTGAAGGATCCTATTTATGTTGGAGAGGATGTCGTGCCTTTAGCTATTCATTGCACTAACTTAGTTGATGGTTCTATGAATTCTAATAAATGTTACATTAACTTTAGAGCCAGTCCTACTTATGCTGATGTTGTGGAGGTGTTGGGTGAGACTTCTTTAGCTTTTGGAGGGGGTGGTGACTCGATTGAGCTGGGTACTTCGGATGATGTGGCTTCTGATCAGGGTGATAAGGAAGCTGTGGTGCTTATGGTTGATGTACTTATATCTATTATCTCCAGTGTTGAGTTAGCTCACCTCGCTAGGGATAATGTAGTGCAGCAAGGAGATTGGCTAAATGATGGAAATTCTTCAGTAGGAGGGGAGAAAATGAATGAGAAAGAATTGGATGTTAGGGACAACTTTGACTTAAGTCTTCTTCAAATTGCGGATGTTGGTTTTTTGAAATATAGTGTTAAGCATAGAAAATGAAAACCCAAAAAGAAATGATTTTTCTTTTTGGAAGTTTATTGGTTGTAGTTATTATGGTTTCTTATGGTATTGTTTTTATTTGATGCGATGGATTCATGTAAGGACAATGATGAAGCAGGATTCCTTCTTGCACCTCTAATGGCCATGGCTTGGTTGACAACCTAGGTGGTTATTTCACTATTTATTTTGGTGGGTTCTGATTTTTTAGGGTATGTTGCATTTCGATTTTCGACTATTATCATATTTTCCTCCTTGGATGGCCCAAGCTTGGCAACTAGGTGTTAGTCTGAGTCCATGATTATAGGGTTATATTTTTCTTCATTTCGTTCAGGTTATTGGGCCCTGACATGTATTGTATTTTTCTGATTATAATCTTGTTTTTTATGGCCATTTTTTGGCCTTGTGGTGTATTGATCTTATCATCTAGTGAATTTTTCTTTTTATAAAAAAAAAATACAAGAGGAAATGACAGCGAAAAGGATGGAAATAAAATCGAAACTCAAAAGCTTAATGAATTAAATTAATTAATACAAGAGGAGATGCGTGTGAATATAATTATACCACGTGAGAAATGATTGTGAAGGTGGTTGAGTATGGACAGAGGCTAAAGGAGATGCTCGCGAATATGACTAGCTCCAGTGATGCCTTTGTCTCTGCTAGGAGCTCACGAAAGGACATCTGGTTTGGGAGAGAGTCGTTGATGGAGTCGGGATCGGGAACGAGAGAACAAAGAAGGTGAATAGATAATGAGATTAGTAAATAGGGTTTAAGAAATAGTTCATATTATTATGACTATTTGATTCAAAATCAATGATCCATAATACCTAGCTTTAAGACCGTGCGGTTCTCTTCGATCCATTGCGATCTGTCGATCCCCTAATTCAATCACAATTTTGCAATAGTCGCACACGGTTCCGCTCGATTGCGATTTTCGCATTTGACAAAACCAGATGCCTAACCGGTTCATAGTTTAACCTGTTAAACCGGCCAGTCCGGTCCGATTTTTAAAACCTTGATAAAAATCCAATTTATCAAACATATTCAAATTAAATTTCATAGTGAAATAAAATCAAATCAATATAAATAATATTAAATTTGTTCTTAAAATCAAATCAAATATAGGACTAAGCAAATTGAAATCAATCAAATACACACTCAAGTTAAATAAAATTTAGT
This sequence comes from Dendrobium catenatum, assembly GCF_001605985.2. Lineage (NCBI taxonomy): Eukaryota > Viridiplantae > Streptophyta > Magnoliopsida > Asparagales > Orchidaceae > Dendrobium > Dendrobium catenatum. The sequence goes on from NW_021319179.1 coordinate 494,807, forward strand.
TTCAATCAAATTACATTGAATTTAATCAATTAATTCAAAATTATGTTAAACTCAATTTTGGAATCAAATTAAACATAGTACTGATAAATCTCAAATTAAAGAAAAGTTAATTAAATAAACCTAAATTAACTATAGATTAATTAGATTTAAAATAAAAATAAATTAAATCAAATTAAATGCAAATGATGATCAAAATAATTAAATCAATCTCATTCCATACCATTATAGTGTTTGACTTTAGGTTCCCTAGAAATCATAAGTGCTTCTTCTGTTTCACTCCCGATATTTTTTATCGCTCTGCTAGGGTTTCCAATTCGCGGCGTCTCGCCGCTCTCTAGCGGGCGGGAGGGCGGGCTGGCTTCATTTTTCCAGGGAAGTTCTTCCTTGCATCTCTCTTCGTGTTTTTGTTCTTATTTCTGAGATTTTTCTGCCGTTTTTCTCTCCGGCGTGTGCCGGATGGCTCCGAAACTTCCCGATCCTGGTTTTTTAGGGGTTTCGAGTTCTTCTCGCTCTTTTCTTCAAGCTCTGTCTGGATCTTCTTCTAGTAATGGTTTTCCTAAACTTAAGGTGTTTTCTTTCCGCGGTATGCCGTCACTGTGGATTTTGGATGATGAAATCTTGGCTTTGGTTGTGCCTTTTCAATTTTCTCTTGTTGGTTTCTTTCCTTCAAAGAGACCTTCTCTTGACTCTATTCGGAAATTTTTCTTCAATATCAAGCTAAATGGAGAAGTTTCGGTCACCTTGCTGGATTCGTCCCATATTTTGATCAAATTGGAAAATGACCTTGATTATTGTCGCATTTTCTGTCATCGATCTTATCTGGTATTTAACTGCTTTATGAAGCTCATGAAATGGTCGCCTACGGTTGATATCGGGGTTGAATCTCCGAAGATCCCAATCTGGGTATCTTTTCCCTCCTTACGGCCGCACCTGTTTGCCCCTAAAATTCTCCATAGATTGGCATCCATTTTTGGCAAACCTCTAAAGATTGATTCGGCCATGTCTTTGGGATCTAGACCGTCTTTAGCTAGGGTGTTAGTTGATCTTGATATCACTAAATCCTATCTTGATCGTATTTGGTTAGGTTCTGAAAAGCTTGGCTATGTTCAGGATGTCGGTATGGATGAATTCCCTTCATTTTGCGGTTCTTGTCGTTGTTTTGGTCATGCGATGGGTGAATGTCGTTCTAAAAATATCGTGTTGGAAACGTCTGTTTTACCTAAAAATGTAGAGCATGTAGTTAAAATTGCTGATCATGTTTCTGTGGAACCGGTTGCTGTGAATCTGGATCTCGATGATTTTCCTGTTTCTGATCATGGGGGACGGCCGATCCCTGCGGGTGGAATTTTGGGGTCTGTGGATTCTTTGGTTGCTTTTAATTTGTCAGATACTATACCCCTTTTGAATGTGTATAATTTGGATAATGCTGTGAAATGTTGTGTCTGGTGGTCACGTTGGTAACCTTGCTGTGTTATCCCCCGATGCACCTCCCTTTGTCCCTACGGGCACTGAGTCAATTTCTCCTCTAAATTTAAATGGTGTTAAATCTATTGAGGCTGTTGTTTTACCTGCTTTGGGGGTTTCTGTTTCACCTGTTATTGAGGTTGGGGCTGGCTCTATTGAACCGGCTACTATATCACCTGAAGTTGAAGCTTCCCTTTTACCAGTTGTAAATGTTGTTAAAATCCTGAGCGTATGTTGGTGGAGCAGTTGAATGGTGACTTGGTGTGTTCCAATAGTGTTGTTGATGTCCCTGTTCAAGTGGTGGACACGCTCAATTTGGTGAATTGCTTGGGCGTTAAATCTGGCTTTGATGTTAGTAATCATGTAGATTGGTTGCACGGATCGTCTGAATTTGAATCGGAATCCGATCATTCGAATAGTGGCTTTATTTCACCGGAATTTTACGGGAGCTCTAACCCTGGGAATGACTTTACTTTGGTTTGTGAGAGACCAATTCGTTCGATTGCCTCTCGGGGGAGAGCTCGTGGAAGGGGTCGTAGAAGGCGATGAATTATTTGCTATTTTTCTATTAACTTTCGAACCTTCGGTTTCTGATGTTTTGTCACTCAGGGCAATGATGTGGCTGGGGCTCGTGTCCTCGTCGTTTTGCTGGTGGCAACCTTTGGTGACTTTCGTAGAGCTGGTTGGTTTCGGTGTGCTTTTTTCACCTCATTGGATGGTCATCAGAGAGGAGGTACATAAGAAATTTTTTTATTTTTTTAATAAAATCTTAAATGAAAATATTTTTTTCTTATTTTAAATAAATAATTTAAAATAAAAAATTTTTATGTGTTTTTATTCAAAATGTATTATTATTATTTTAAATTTATCTTATTTTAATGAAAATAATATTTTAAATAAATATTTATCTTATTTTTTTTTAAAATAAAATTTTAATAACATAAAAAATATTTATTTTTAAATTGATTATGATAAATTAAATTTTGGAATTTTTTGACATATAATAAATCATAAAAAAAAATTCATTCTAAATTATTTATTAAAAAATAAGAAAACATATTTGCATTTAACATTTTAATAAAAAAATAAAAAAAATTCTAATGTACCTCCTTCTAACGTACATGAAAAAAAAATTGTTTTAAATTTTTTTATTTCTCTCTCTTAAATTCTCTCTCTTATGCAAGTCGCCCATTGTTTGCCTAGTTCTAAATTTATATCTTTTGATGGTTTAATAGATAATTAAATTATTAACTGTAGATTCCTAATTGCAGAATTTTATAAAATTTAATTACTAAATTTTGTAAAATCTTCAAAATATGAATGTCACAAACATTTAGGCTTCGTTTGGAACGGCTTTTTTATTGCTTTCTAAAACGGAGTTTTAGTTAAAAAATAAAAAATTTTGTACTAAAACTCCGTTTTAGAAAGCAATAAAAAAGCCGTCCCAAACGAAGCCTTAGTGAATTCTAGAATTTGAAAAAAATGATTAAAAATTTAAAGTCAGAAACTACATTTTCAAAATATTACTGATACTTTTTTTTATAAATTCAAATAAATTACAATAAATAAAAAAAAATCTCAAGTTGAATTTAAATTTTTATTAGAACATCACGAGATGAGATATAGCTTCCGTGATAAACTTCATAAAATTTAGAGTTAAATTATTAGAAAATAAAAATAAGAGCATTGCATTATATAAAAATCCTAAAAAAAAAAAAATTGAATTAAATCAAAATGAGCTCAAGGTTTATAGGGGGTTTTTCTGATTGTCCTCCCCAGTTTATTCTTTTTATTTTTTATAATATTTGAGCCCATCTAAATAATAAACTTAAATTTTATTATTAAAGAAGTTAACAATAATGTAAAATTCAAAATAACTCAAATTAATTAACATTTCCAAAATAATAGTAATAATAAACTACAACATTAAATAAACAAAAAGATCATGGTATTGATCAATTAATATTTAATTTCAGCATTCTTCCTAATTTAACTCATCTTGAACTTTGTCTTTTTTGCCAAAATCAAACATCATCTTTTTAACTACACATTTCATTAGATGGAGTTGAACATCAAGAATGTTAACATTCAACTAACTTTGTGGATAATTCCTAGTACTTTAGCCAATCTAAGATTTAGGTTTCATTTGAGACGGCTTTTTAAAATAGCTTTTTTTACAAAATTTTTTGTACTAGAAATTTTTATACAAGAAAACTGCTTTAAAACACAATAAGAAAGTTGTCCCAAATGAATAGTTAGTCTAGCTTTTTGTTTGTTTGTTTTATTTAAAGTAAACTCTTCTGTAAGCTCAACATTTTGTCAAGTAGCACTGGTCAATGCATAATCTTAGGACTCTTAGTACATTATAAAATAAATTTAACATAGATTTAATTGACTAAAAATCTAAAATATATAATCCAATGTAAGGTATGCTCTTAATTTTGAGCATCTAGAGTTTTCCAAGCCCCTAATTTATTATCATTTAGACCCCTAATCCCTTTATAATCTTTGCTATGATTGTTCCTTTTCCTACTTGATAGTTGATATACTAAAAATTATATTCATGGCAATTATCTTTTATTTTTATTAAATTATCTTTTATATTTAGGAAAATGCTTATAGTATGCTTTGTGGTGTCTTATTTTTATTTATTTATTTATATTTTACTTTTAACATAAGTGAAAATCTCTCGCATGCTATTTTGAAATTTTAAAAGTGCATTGACTTTATAACAAAAAAATAAAAATAAAAAATGTTGATCAACTATATTTTCTTATGCAAATAATGAAATTTGAAATTATAAAATGCTTCGGATATGCTTGTGTGTCCTATTTTTATTTTTTAATTTATTTTTGTACATTTTATTTTAAATTTAAATAAATATATATTTAAATTTATATTTATCTTTTATTTTCGAAGTTTTGATTGAAAATAAATGAAAATATGCCACATTCCCTGATCAATTTTCTTAAAAAATACACAAACTTTTTCATTAAAAATAGAAAAGTTGATCTTTGAATTAGCAAGAATTTCTACTTGAGGATCAGTCAAATATAACACATGGCCTCATAGGGATATGCCATTTGCATATAGCGGCAGACTGTGAGGAGTAGAAAGGGAAGGTAGGCATAGTTTATAAGGTGATTTAGAATATCAAATGAACACACTGAGAGATTTCTTTTCAAACAAAAATGGCCGTATTTCGAAAATTAATTGGGCTCTTGCATCACTATCTTCATAGATTCCTCTTCGACCTTCTTGCCACCGACATCTTGATGAGGATGCCGTTGGGGTTTCTACTTTGCATGGACATTAATGGTGTATGTCTATGATGTCACAAACCTCATAATGGAGTCAAGACTCGGACGACAAGAAGGCAAGAAACCGACAAGCGAGAAACGAGAAGGAACAGCCAGTGCCCTAATTTTGTCCTCGGAAATCCATAAGGACGGAAGGCCACGGAAGGACAAAGGTAAAAGCTCAGGAAAATTCCCATTAGGAGGGGAAATCGCTAAAGCATCGACAAAAGAGCGCGAAAAACTGGAACCAGACAAAAAACCCGAGTTCAACAAACGCTTCGGCGCCAAACCAGCACCAGCAGCCAGCACAAAAGAGAAAAAACGAAAGAAGAAAGGGGAAGAGGAACTCCCCTAAGCGAGAAGGAGGCAAAGGCCGCCGCCAGGATGCACCACGCAAGCCCTAGGACGCAAGCTTTTTTTGTGACGAATTATGTCCTTTTGAGCCTTTATCATTTTTCTCATCTACTTGTTCTACCGGAAATTTATTCTATTTCAAAATTAGCTAGTTATTATATAATATTTAAAATTAAGAGTATTAAAATGTGTGTGATAAAAAAATTTATTTGCAAAATAACGAACCTTCTTTATATCGAATGTGTGATGCAACTAAATAACATATTGAGATTTTGACAAATAATTACATACATATTCAAGATACAATAAAAGATAATTTTTCTTTATAGATCTAAAATAGTGCAAAAGTTTCATTGAATTCTATAAAAGTTTTTAAAATTTATTTATCTTAATTAGAGAAAATTCCTTTTTTCCAAAAAAAAAAAATATATTTATCTATACCAGAATTATATACAATATATAAAGCTATAATTCTAATGTTTAAAGTCATGACTGAAAAGACAAGTTAAGTATATATAATATAAATTTTAATCAAATCTAATTAAATTTAGTAATGCATTGTTTCTATGAAACTTCAATAAATTCTTTTTGATGGTTTGACATAAGAGATCATATACATTCAAGTT
>NW_021319179.1:500649-510735 GCF_001605985.2 Dendrobium catenatum
CTGTTTTCGTAGTTTATGTTTTTATGATTTTGTTTTTTGTGATTTTTGTTTGTTTTTTTTTTGAGTGTTTTTTATTTAGAATCTGTACATTTGTCATTGTCTATTGTGCTTTGTGTGTTTAGTTTGTTTTTCTTTGATAAAAATACAAAAATCTAAAAATTTGTGGTAATTGTCCGGGACGAAAAATTTTTGTACGGGACGATGTGTGTAAAATGTCAATCAGCGTGTTTTCAAACCGTCTTGAGAACAGTTTTTAATGTAGTTCGTCTGTACGATCTACACAATTTTTCGGGATGAAATTTATTTTCTCAAATGACGAGATGATTGAATAGAGTTGTTGAACGGATAAGGCAGTTTTAATTATGAACTTCATCCGTACGAACCTTTGGTTCGTCCAGATGAACAGATTTTGGTTCATAGCGGGGGACGGTTTTCAACTGCCATTAAAACGAGTTAACTTTTGATCGTTTGTATGAACACGTTTTCGTCTGTACGATCGTCTTGGTCAAAAGTCTGTACGAAAGGATGCTTCGTAACTTGTGTGATTACGAAAAGCCATTATCATTTTGACTCACTCATTCGTCCATACGAAATATTTTCGTACGGTGACGAATCAAATTCATACGGGACGAACAAAATTTTGTCTGGTACAAACAGTCGTAATTCTTTAAATTAACGGCTATTTTTACTGAACAGTCACTCTCACACATCACTTTCAAATACTTCATCCTTTCACATCCTTCAATGGCTAGTTCTAGCAAACGTCAAAAGATTTTGGCTAAGGGCCCTCCTAGGAATACATCTGAAAATTTTCTGTCTAGAGCCAATGAAGAGTCTTTTCCTAGATTTGCCTCTGCAAAAATCACTCCATCTAGAGTTATTCTTCAGGAGCAGTTGACCTTTAAGGTAATCCCCCTTTTTGCTTCAACTCAATTTGGAGTAATCCTCACCTTAGTCCATCTCTACAATAAGGAAGCCTTCCAGTATTTTCTCGCAAACATGTCATTTAATTCTGACCACTCTGTTATCAGTTCCTTTGTCTTCAAAAAGAAAATAGAAATCACCAAGGCTGACTTTGGTATCTTCTTAAATTTAAGGACTTAAGGGATTAGAGCACACACCTTTACCACCACTAGCTTTGACTGGACTGAAGTTAACAATGTTCTTAGAGGAATAAAAGTTAAGGACCATTTGCCAAAAGTAGCCTTTTTAAATCTTAATGCCCGAATCATCCAGCATGTTCTTAGATCTTCTATTATACCTAAAGCTGGTGATAGAGTCAACATCACTCAACATCACTCTACAGTTACCTACCTGATAATGACCAGGCAACCCATAAATGAGGCCCAACTCCTAATCGACTATATTTTTGGTCTCTCTGAAATTGGTCATATAGATCATAAAAGGGAAAAGAACATAGCCTTAGGCCATCTGATTGCCTACATTTTAGAGATGAAGTATGATTTAATTAACCCAGTTTCAGACTTTGAAGAACCACTCTACTACAACGGTTGCGAATCTATGGCTTATGATTTTGATGATAGCAAACATTCTTTGTTCTCTAGAACTGCCTTATGTACTGACATTTCAGGTTCACACAATCGAACTGCAATTTGGAATCAGCTCAAGATTGGGTAGACTAGGTCTGAGTTAGTTTGTAATCTTTTTCCTTTCTTGAGTCTGTTGTATTTGGTGTGACATCTGATGATTTGTAACTTGGAAGATTTTCTGTTGTGCCCTAAAAGATTTCTATTTTTGGTAACATCGTCCAGGACGATATTTATATCGTCCTGGATGATCTAACAGAAGTAGAAACCCTAATTAGGGCATCCTCATTAAAGCAGCCGTCTTTATGCAAAACACATCGTCCTGGACGATTTTGTATCGGCCAGGATGATCGCCTCAATTCAGCAAGAATCTGCCGTCATATCTATTAATAAATTACCTATTTTTGGACATCGTCCAGAGGATCGGCCTGGACTATAAAATATCGTCAAGGACGATCCAGGTCAATTTTTCCAAAATTTCTCAGGCAGTTTTGGAAAGCAATTAATGAAGATTTCGTCCAGGCCGATCGCAAGATCGTCCGGGACGATTAGACATCGTCCAGCTTCATTTCAGGGCGATATTAAGAATGATTTTTCTCATATTTAAACTAATCAACCAGGACGATTTAGATATCATCCTGGACAAAAATGGCGGTAACTTGTATTAATGAGCTCGTTTTGAGAGCTTCTATTTAAGCTATGGCAAGGAACTTTTGTAAGTGTAATTTGAGCAATTGTAAGTCGTTCTTGTGGGAAACTTGAAGACGAGAGTTGAAAGGGAGAAGGGAAAGGGTGGAGTTCGAGAAGGGGGAAGATGTGTGAGGGGGAGGAAATCAGGGAGTGTGTGGGGATCCACACGGTGCTTTAAACCGGAACTCGATCTCCTTTGTACCATCCAGATTCAGGCATTGATTCGAGGTTAGTTCACCAAGAGAGATCTCTTTGGTGTCAAGGACCGGTCGACTCCCGCGCACGGGGAAAGTGCAGTGTTTGTTACAGAGGTTCTCACGCTAGCTCTGGGGCTAAAGAGAGAGACACTATTTGTATATGGCAATACTTGCGAGGGAGGCCTCCAAGGAGTGGCGTAGAGTCAGGTTGGACAAAACACTATAAATCCGGTGTGTTCTATTTCTTATATCAATCTCCGCATTTAAAATTCTTTCTTTCGCACTTTATTTGTGGTGATATTGGAAATAGGAGTTTTAAAATCTTTGGTTTTCAAGTTTATCAAATTACACTCTCTTCTATATATCTTGGGCCAGTTATATAGTCTACATCCTCAAACTTTCAAAAGTGGTGATCAGAAGGTTTGAAAGTCTTGATTCTGATTAACTCAAAATTACGTATTGGATCTTCTATATACGATGATTATTATGGAAGGAAGTTTTTGAAATTTAGTTTCTTTCTATAAAATTAAATTTTATGTTTAGGATATTAAGGATTAAAACGTTTGCCTTTTTAAAAGAAACTTGGAGTTTGGATTAATACGAATTTTGAAATATTCCTATCATTTACTAGCTTCAATGCGTTGATCAATCCAATTTTCAAATTATTGATATAAAACAAAGGGTAATTTCATCATTTTAAGAACATTTGTCTTTCACACTAGATAGAATGGAATGTTTTGTTAACTAATTTGGTCTTATCTGATTTTTGGATTGTGCTCCTTCTTTTTGATAATGTCAAAGGGGGAAGAAGTAAACTCTGTATGAATTTCTGTACTGTTTCGTGTTTGTTTTAAAATTAATACAAAATATTTTTATCTGCCTTTTTTTTTAAAAAAGTGTTATTCAAGGTAAAGGAGGAGATTAGGAGAAAATTAGCTTATCTTGATTATTGCAAATTCAAAATATGATTGTTTCATCATCAAAAAGGGGGGTTATGCGGAATACTAATGGAGCTTGATGATTTTGATGAATAAGCAAATTCTATATGTTCTATTACAATGTTATGTACTCGACATTTAGGTTCAACGATGAAACTGCAATTTAGAATCAGCTCAGATGGGTAGACTAAAGGTTGAGTTCAAGTTTATTTAATACTTTTATCCTTTCTTCGCGTCTGATTGTATATTGGTGTGGATATGATGATTTATGTAATTGGAAGTTTTATGTTGTGCATTAAAAAAAGATTTACTATTTATGGTAACATCTCGTTCCAAGACGATATATTGAACATCGTCCTGGACGGATATTGACAAAAGTACGAAAACCATAATTAGGCACGATCCCACTTAAGCAGCCCGTCTTAATGCAATCCATTCATCCTGGCGCGAATTTTGTATCGGCAGGAATTCGGCTAAATCAGAAGAATTGACAGCTACAATCTATATAAGAAATAACCTATTTTTGGACATCTAATCATTGAGGATCGGCCTGGATATAAACATAATCGTCCAGGATGAAGGTCATTTTTTCAAAATTTTCAGGCAGTTTTGGAAAGGCAGTAATGGGGCATTTCATCAGGCGATCGCAAAGATCGTCGGGAACGATTAGACATCATCAGCTATCATTTCAGCGGCAATATTCGGAACATATTTTCCTCATATTTGACTAATACGTCTTAGCGAACGATTTGGATTTGTCCTAGAGATAATGGAAGAAATATGCATTAAGACAGACTCACATTATTGAGAGCTTCACTATTTAAGTTGGCAAGGCACTATTGTAAGTGTCTTTGGACAGCCATTGTAACTCTCGTTCTGTGGGGCGAAACTTGAAGAGACGGTTGAAAGGGAGAAAGAGAAAAGGGTTGAAGTCTTAAGAGAGAGAAGATCTGTGGGGGGAGGAACTCAAGGGAGTGTGGTGGGGGATCAATCGGTGTTAGAGTCCAGTAATTAGGGGTTGTTAGACCTCAAGTAAATGTCAGAGTAAAGAGGGGGGTAAGAATTGGATCAGTTTCTTAAATTTTAAACCACTTCTTAATAAATAAAGTTGAACCGAATATAAAATTTTCTTTTAAAGTTTAGTAGAAAAATGTATTAATTTCACAACCACAGAGTTTGTTTTAACTGAAATTTACAGTGCGAAACGTAAAATTAATATAAAGTACATGAACAAATTTATAAGTGGTTCGGTCTATAAAACAGACCTACATAACAACATCCTCAGAGGACCCTCTGAGTATTGCACTAATCAATATGATCTCCATTTATGCACCCACAGCAAGGCGGAGAAGCCCTTACCACTCTTATTAATCCCGGTGCGGAGAGAACCGAAACCCGTCCTTTTCACAAAACCAGTTTGGCAAGAGAACCGTCGGATCCTTCACACCCTCCATGTAGTAGGCAGAGAACTCATCTTTCACACTCTCACAGTGTGGGCAGAGAACCCTTTGGTCTGTTATCTCAGTGTGGTGCAAAAGAACCTTCGGCTTTCAAACTCTCCAAGTGTCGGCACGAGAACAACGGATTCTTGAAGTCTTCTGCACAGAATCTAGAAGGAAGAAGAAAAGGTGAAGAAATCAATTTCACAAGTAGAAGACTTTAAATTCAGCAATCAAGTGAAGCTTCTGCTCCACGCAACGACGAGTGGTAGGAATACTTCATTGATGCTTCTTCATCTTCCTTAGCTATTAATCTCCAAGAGGCATACGAAGATAATGACAAAAAGATTGGGTGGCATCTAATTGGACTATATTATATAAGAACAAGTGAAACGCCCAAAAATTGCAATATTCAAATTCTGTACGCAGTGGATACGTACCTGATTAACGCCCCAACCTCATACTGGAATGTACTGTCGATTTTACTTAAACGCTGACAACGACCCTTTGTATATGTAGTATCGACTGACTTCGTACAGATGATAGTAAACTGTACGAACATGGTTCGTCAGTCAGAAAACGGTTAATTACAAGAGTCGGTCTAAGAAACTGCTAGAACTGTTCTAAGGAACACCTCGGTTTAATACGTTTGAAAACAAAAATCGTGATCGTTCTGGATAGAAAATTTTTCCAAATAGAGCGATCGTAATAGGGACGATTTATTTTATTATCGTCTGGAACGAAAAATTCTTCCAAGAGAACCAAATCGCGCGGAACAGATATTTGTTTTCGTTGGACGAGAAAATTTTGGCAGAGAATGTCGTCTGTATCCGTAATTTATTTTCGTCTGTACGGAAATTTTCTCAGAGGACTGGTCGCACTAGTAACGATGGAAATTAAGTACAATGACGAAAATTTTGCAGTGAAAATCGCTGGGACGAATAATAAAATTTTGATCCTGGAACGATAATAGTAGACTTAGCAAAAATTATTTCAAGCAGTTATACTTCGTCGATCCAACAGTGTTATAGGAGTAACTGACAAGATCGTACATTTGAACAGCCAGTCGATAATACTCGTCTGTACGAATCAGTATAGAATTTAAGGACTCTTCTTATTTTGTGTGTGTGAGGATTTTATTACTCATTACAATACTCCTTTCAAATAATTCAAGAAAAGAAACCATCAATTAAACAAAATATCTATGTTTGAATTTGAAATGAAGTTTTCGTAGTCTGGAGTCTCAATTTTCCTGAATGTTAGTAACCAAAAACTACAAGAGCAATTGCAACAATTTCTGAAATTGTTAGAGAGTATATGGCGTAATTTTGAACACATACTGTTTGGAATCATACAAATACATAAGTTGATAAATAACTCATTAAAATAGCAATATTCAAACCCTGGTTGTACAGCGAATCTCGCATCTTTTGTTAATCGAATTCTAGGTCTTGTCGTCGAGGTATGTCTTCGCGAGCATAAAGAATAAGAATCACTCGTCTTTGCCTGTAAAGGACCGGCGACGTTCCGGCGGCATCGGGTTAAGGGGAAGGTGGTCGGTAGATCTCATTTGAAAGAGGATTCGATAATGTGGGGGAAGAGGTCCGTAGACGCTTTATTGGTAGTTAGCATGAAGATGAATATAGGTGAGAGGTGCCTCCAAGGGCTAGTGATTGTTAAGGATCAAGGATTCTGAACCACGGAGATCGGAACAAGATTCTATAAATCGGTGTGTGTTGTCTACTTCTCGTAATAATGTTCAGCTTTAACGAGCATTTATTTTTCATTGCCCCACTATTATTGTGGTGGATTTTTGAGATGGAAATCTTATCATCTGGATTTTGCAAAGTTTCTCAATCATCGATCTCTTTTTACATTTGTTCTTGGGGCCAGTTTTTATAAACGTAAGGGGAACACCTCCTTCGTTGACAACAAAATATCCCCTAAAACAAAATCCTTTTTTCAAAGTGGTATCCAAGCACTAATTTCTGTGCAAATCTAGCACTTTTAAGACTGGTAAGAGCAATTTTTCACAAAATAGTTTATAAAAGCTTTAATTGTTTGATCAAAGGCAACTTTTTATCGTATATTGGGGAAGGATATTTATACCAGACACCTTTATTTGAAAATATGTGCAATTTGTTTTTGAAATCGCATGTCTTTTTCTTGCAATAAGTTGATTTCGCATGTGCACGAAATTAATTAATCTGATATTCATTAACACCAAGTATAACGACTTTCGATATTTAATAAGTAAAGTTAAAAACTGATTTCTAGCATATTACTATGAAGTTGGAATTGGAGAAGTGAATATAAGTAAATACTCATATTATGAATTGGCGCGTAAGTTATAAATTGCTGTTTCATTGTGTGCTTGTATATATTGAGTGATTTGTAGAAATAATTTGATATGTTAGATATAATGTGCCCTTGCACTTAACGGTTAGGAACGATTTGGGATAAATTTGCGCACCACACATATTACGGAAGGTCTAGTGAAATCAACAATTCCAAGTGGAATTTGTTAATGCATGATTTTGGAATTATTATATGAAACTTAATGAAACGATCTAGCACATGTAGTCAGATTATTAATTGTAAACCAATTGGCATGCTTTAAGGAAAAGAATTTTCAAATTGTTGGAAAATCAGTCAATAAAATTCTTTGGTAGTTTACTTGAAACTTGAATGCCAAGTATTGCTATTTGTGATCAAAACAGATTTGAATGATTATCCTATTGATAATTGATTGGCTCAACTCATTGCCATACGAGCAAAGTTATGGGTCAACAGACTTTTGATGTCAGGTGAACTGATTATGTATAAAGATGGAGATCATGAAAGAATCCTCTTGGTTGATTTCTGAGGAATGAATGTGTTAAGTTGCCTAAATCATAATCACTTCGCCTATACGCATAAGAATGTGAAAAACGGTTAAAAGTGGTATAAGTGATGTTCTCTAAAATAATTACTGACATTATTTGCTTTCGATGCAGGAAGCTTGGACATATGAAAAAATTAGTGGGCCTAATTTGATTCAACGTAAAATATAAAAATGGATTAGCAAGCCAAATTCAAAATGGGTAATATAATGAAGGTTAAAAATTTCATGGTCAGAATCTGTTTCTAGACACTACGGGATCCAGAAAGGGGAAATGGTTAACAGCCTTTCGTGTTTTGTGTTGTGTTACTTTGTTTTTATGTTTTTTTTTTTTTTTTGTGTGTTTTGTTTATTTTTGAGAATTTTTCTTTCTCTTGAAGTTCGTCTTTTTTTTTTAAAAAATAAACAAGAATACACTTCACTTGTGCTAGTAATAATGAATATCTTCATGTTTTTTTACCTTTGTAAGTTGTGTTGCTTCTCTAAACAGTCAAGGAAGGAAATCAATGTTTTTTATTTCATCTCTATTTCCTACAAAGAGGTTTTGCTTACTTTTGATTTAGAATCTTTTCATCTTTAAATTTGGTTTTTGAAACAAAAATCTTTTATCTCCCTACGTTTTTATTTATCGCATAGTGAATTTTGCCAAGTTTTTTTGAATCTAACTCATAATTTTTTAATCAAGCATGCTTTGATCACTTAAGATGGTGGCTTGTTTTGTAAGATTTCTGAATATATGATATATAGAAAAATTTTGGCCATGATCCAAAAATAAAAGATGCGCATGACCTTAATTATATATATGTAATAACAAAGTGTTAAAAGATGTGCATGCGCCAACAATTGTCAAGAGGAATAAAAATGAGCCCCACTTGTTAATTGCTTAGCATTGTAGATATTTTCTTAAAAAAGCTCAAGAATAACCCTTGATACTTTCGATACTTGAGTTTGAAAATCTTGATTTCTTTGATTCAAAAATTCGTGCATTGATCTTTTTTAGATGATTTGTAATGGAAGGCAAGTTATTTGAAAATATTATTTTTTCTCCTATTTATTTTATATTTAGATATTGAATTAAAAAAGTTTTTTGAGCTTTTTTTAATAGGAATTGATTTGGGGATTTCGAATTGAATTCTCATTTTGCTATGCGTTGTCATGCCAAATTCTATAAAATTTTGATTAAAAAAGAGAACTTTCTCATTTAAGAAAAATTTGTCTTTCATAGATGAGGGAATGGTTTTGTTTTTGGTCATTTTGTTTTTGTATTGTGGCCTTCTCTTGTATTTGGGATAATGTAAGGTGTGGATAACGTATTGTTGCATTTTTGTACTATGTTTAGTGTTTGTATCTTAAAAATTAAAAAAAATGATTTTTTCCATTATTTTTAAATAAGATAGTTATTGACTAGTAAGGGTGGAGATGCTAAGGGAATTTGCTTCTTTTTGAAAATTGAATATGAATTTGTTTTGTCATCATCATAAAGAGGAAAAATATTGACGGATAATGGATTATGATTTTGATGATGATAAACATTTTTGTTCTTAATTGCTTATTATGACATTCAGGCTTACACATGATCGACTGCAATTTAGAACAGCATTAAGGATCTGGGTAGAATAGGTGAGTCAGTTTGGTAATCGTTTTTCACTTTCTGAGTCTGTTAGTATTTGGTCGTGGTCTGATGATTTATAACTTGGAAGATGTGTTCAGTCGTTTTGCTCATAAAAGATTTTATTTTTGGGCAAACAGTGTCCGGGGATGAATTTTATCGTCCTGCAGATCGGGAACATAAGTAGTAAAACCCTAATATGGTGCATACTGTTAATGCAAGGCTGGTCTTTATGTAAACACATGTGCCATGGATGGAAGTTTTGTTCCGCCAGGAGATTCGGCTCAACATTCAGCAAAGAATGTGCGGCAAAGTCTATTTAAGCAAATAATATTTTTGACTGTCAAGGATGGCCTGATATAAACATTGTAGGATGATCGCGGTCAATTTTTCAAAATTTGGGCATGATTTTGGTATAAGCAATTAATGGGATGTTTTCGTCATTAGGCGATCGCAAGATGTCCGGTATTGAGTAGAATTGTCAGCCTTCTTTTCAGGGCGATATTCAAGATGATTTTCTCATTTTTGATACTTATCGGGCAGGACGCTTTGGATATGTTCCTGAGTAATGGCGGCACTGCATTAATGCTTCAATTTTGAGAGCTTTATTTAAAGTTGGAAGACACTTGTAAGTGTCTTTGGCAGCTATTAGTAGTGTTCTTGGTGGGGGAATATTGAAGCGAGAGCTTTGTAAATAGGGGAGAGAGGAAAGGGTGTGGGGTTTGGAGGAGGTGTAAGAGATAGATCTTGTGAGGGGAGGGAACTATATAGGAGTGTGGTGGGGG